>NC_051395.1:5679003-5719003 GCF_015228065.2 Penaeus monodon
CTTACCGGCATAGTACGTATGGGCCCAAACTTGTGGTTACTTACAGCTTTCCGAACTTGTTCATCCTTTGCAAATGACAGTGTACCTAACAGGGCCTGACCTGGGGTTAGTCCGAGACCCTTCAGTGTCCTGTTGGAAAAACAATGCCATTTAAGTATGGGATACTTTCTGCAATTTTGTCGACAGTTATTATTTAGGTGACTTGCTTGTCGAATATTGCTCTCTGGAAGTAACAGAAGCTGCTTCAGAAAAACAAGATCCCCAAATAAGAATAACATTTCAACAAATGAAAGCCATTTGTTTATGAATCATTACACAAGTAAAGGGTTGACAGTGCTATCTTGACTAAGGAGTATATGGATAGGAAGATATACTGTCAAGAAATGGTAGGAGCAATCTGCCAATGAGACAGAGGAGGAAAGCCAATGTTGCACCTGGAGAGCACTTTTATTCCTTCAATTACTAGACTGAATGGAAATGAACAAAGATGCAATCATATGAATAATGTGTTTATCAGGGATTGTATCAAAGTATAAAGGACACACTTACAGCAAAAGTTATCCACCTGGTAGCCTGCTAATATCTCTTGCCTCACAGAGTTGAGGACTAGATCCTCCCCCAAATGCTATGTAGCCAATCAAGGCCTACTTTCCACTTATAATGCTTCAGCAGATTTAAATCAATGGGAGCCTGAATTTACTATCTGATTATTATTTTTAAACTTTCACACACATTGAACCATCTTCTCCTACTGAAACATGAAGTATGTACCAATACATATTTTTTTTACATTCCCAATGGAAATTAGTGACAAAGAAATACGCAGCATTTACTGTAGACAACTGCTTTTAACTCATGCAGATTATCAAAATATACATAGAATTACAGAAATGTCATAAATGATCAGATAATCAATTCAGGATCATCACTGGTCAAAAATCCATCTATTTCATTAGTGAATATTGTGCCCCTGTTAGGTTATTTAACATTTGGGGGAAGGGTCTGTCCTGTACTCTATAGGAAAAAGATATTCATGAGCAGGGGGACCACCTCAGCTGAGGCCTACCTTGCTTCATTCATTTGATCATTAAAAGATAAAAGGCCATTCATGATTTGTGCCATCGTGGTTGTCCATCCCGCAGGCCAGAATGAGGTACTATTGTGTCACATGTGGCTGAGCTTGCTCGGAGTTGTACTCTATAAATAGCTGTTTGCTTGCTTGGTGCTTGTTTGGCCCTGGCTACTTATTTAGGAGAATTACCCCTCAAAAGTAGGTTTAAAGCCTTCTTTATAGCATTATTACCTGAAGTATTATTTAAGCCACAGTCAAGAGCATTTAGTGGGGGGTAAATTTTCTTTAAACTTTCTTTATTTGAGCAGCTGACTCCTTGTGCATTCTGGTTGATAATATATTATAATCCAAAATAAACTTACTTGTCTGTGAGGCTGGGGGCAGTGAGGTAGAGAGGCTGGACAGCACCAGTACCCAAGGAAAGAGACTGAGCCTTCTTTCCACATGTAACTGCAGCATTGAATGATGTATACACATCAAGTTTTACCTGTGAAAACAAACAGCAAAGATGTAGTCATTGTATTTTTAAGTTCATTAAATAAACTATTTGAAAGTCTGCAATTATTTAGAGGAGGAAGAAGAAGAAGAAGAAGAAGAAGAAGAAGAAGAAGAAGAAGAGGAGGAGGAATAAGAAGAAAAATAATAAGAATAAGAAAAGGGAGGAAAAGAGAAGAACAGAAAAGAAAAGAAAAGAAAAATTATATACATATATATATATATATATATATAATATATAATATTATATATATATATAATATATATATATATATATTATATATATATATATATATATATATAATATATATATATATATATATAATATATATATATATATTATAATATATATTATCATTATTAATATGTATATATATATAATATATTATATATATTATATAATATATATAATATTGTATATAATTGATTATTAATATATAAGTTATATATATAGGGCCGCGGTGCCGAATGGTTAGAGCGTCGGACTCAAGACTGTCACGACGGCAATCTGAGTTCGAGGGTTCGAGTCACCGACCGCCGCGTTGTTTCCCTTAGGCAAGGAACTTCACCTCGATTGCCTACCTAGCCACTGGGGGACCAAGTCAGCCCAAGTCAGTGCCGGGTAAATAGAGATGGTGACTCGATAAAAAAAACACCGGGCGGAAGGCAATGGCAAACCACCGCTCTAAATTGCCAAGAAAAATCATGGAAGCCCATGATCGTCAAGGCCGCGGTGGCCGAATGGTTAGAGCGTCGGACTCAAGACTGTCACGACGGCAATCTGAGTTCAAGAGTTCGAGTCACCGGCCGGCGCGTTGTTCCCTTAGGCAAGGAACTTCACCTCGAATGCCTACCTAGCCACTGGGTGGCCAAGCCAGCCCAAGTCAGGGCTGGTCCCAAGCCCGGATAAAATAAGAGAGAATGTTACCTAAAAAGGTAACACCGGCACTCTCCGTGGAAAGGAACTGGGGACCCTACCACGTACTCACTCCAAGAGCATCACAACGTGAAAACTGCAATTGAGTATCATGTTGTGACCACGGCGGCTCAGACATGAACCTACCGTTAAATGATGATGATAATATAAAATATTATATATATTATATATAAAATTATAATATATATATATATATATATTATATAATTATATATATATATATAAATAATATATATATATATATATATATATATAATATATATATATATACATAATATATATTATATACATATATATATATTATATAATATATATTATAATATATAATAATATAATATATATTACATAATATATATATATATTAATATATATTATATATATATATATATAATATATATATATATATATATATATATATATATATATATAAAACAAGAGTAAAACTCAGGGTCCTGCAAAGGATCAGAGTTTATGAAGGAATTGAACTACGAAGTCCATGATGTTAATGAAGGCAATGTTTTTACTTTTTCACTGTCCAATGGTAAGCTTAGTAATCAATCCTTCCTATTAAAAAATAATGCAAATTCAACTTTCTATAACAAATAATAAGTTTTCTACAAGTGTCTACATAAAAAGCATAGCTTTTTGCATATGCAAACCCCCAAGAAGTTACTTCTATTTTTTTGTTTACTTTTTATCATATTTTAGATGAAAAGGATGAAGAAGAAGCAGAGATGGAAGAGAAGGAGGAGGAAGAGATGGAGGGGAAGAGGAGGAGCAACATCATCATCATGAAGTATTTATGGACCATTTCCTGCTTTGGGTTACAAGTAAAAATATAATAAAAAAAATACACCTGCATCCTATAGCATGTTTCATAAATTGCATCACTTAACATAGCTCTCCTAGCAAATTTTCCAAGTATTTTGTGCCATACTACCTGGTCACTGTTTTCCCTCAACAACACAGACTGGACCAGCCACACCACCCAACCTGCCACCTTCCAACCACCTGTATCAACACCCCTACCACCAAGGGTACTACCAACCATACCATAACAGCACTACCCACCATACCAGACATTACCACGAACACCACCATCACCAGTGTCATCACTACCCTTGCCACCCACACTATCAGTTATAATTACATACTATCCTCAACAAGGAACACCCACTTCTAACCCCTTAACCTACCTCAGAGGCTATATACATCTAGGAACCCTTACTATTTAGGAAACAATATCACCCTCATTTGCAAATATCATGAAATCCCCAGTACTTGTACTGATAAAATGAAGTAGAATTATTTTCACTCTAGATTATTATGCAACAAATGTCCTCCAACAAGCATCAATAACTACTGCCACCTACTATTCCAAGAAAGAGAAAAAGAAAAAAAATGCTTGCACTCTCTGCACTTATGTCATAGATGATATAATAGCTATATTGGTTGATGTGTATTCAAATGTTACATTTCCTTAACCCAACTGGTGTCACGTAATTGCACTTTCCATTGTAGTTTTGCTTTGTAAATTTAACATAGTGATAATTCGTTAGTCACCAGAGTCAATTAGTAGGCTTATATGACCTCCCATCATCTCTCCATTCCTTGAATTTTGAAAATTTTATTTTTTTCTAATGCCATTACTATAATCACTCTTATTATCATTATTGATATCAGGATTACTATAAATCCATTATCAATACTAAAATAAAAATCTTCCCAAAAATCAAGGAAATGGGGAAACATGCTATTCTGGTGGTATCAATGGGCCAAAACCAGGTTCTACTATTCAGACCCAGGCCTGGGCCCTGAACCACCTCTGGCTTCCTTGCATCATAATGTCTAACAATTTTCTAAGATTATCAAAGACTACAGATCATTTTCTCTCTCTGTCTCTGTCTGTCTCTCTCACCCCCCCCCTACACAGAGAGGGAGGGGGAGAGAGAGAGAGAGAGAGAGAGAGAGAGAGAGAGAGAGAGAGAGAGAGAGAGGATCTAGGCATAGAACACACCACATCTGGCATCCTTTCTTCCCCAGCTGGTATGTATGCCTTGACCTGATTTAAAGGGTGTTAATCCTTAGCTGAAATCTGGTCCAAGAACAGGATCAGATAAGTTAAATCATAGCTTTATTGAGAAGCAAGAATTTTTTCCTCTATTCATTATCTCTATCATCTTTATACAGTCCTGGAAAACAGAAATAAACTTACCTCTTGTGATAATTTAGTAAGCACAGTCAAGGGTAAATCACTGAGCTTCTCCAGCAAGTCAGGTCGCTCATGCCTCACATGAAGCCTGATTGTATATTCTCCTTTCTCAAGCTTGAGGCTATACTTGGTACAGTAAGCATCACCAGAGCCGAGGAGTTGCTTGTTGTGGTCAAACAGCATCCATAGCTGTGACTCAAATGCAGACTCATACAATACATCACTTAGCAAAGCACATTTTGGAGTAACCTGAAAACATTCAAATTCTATTAAAAGGTGTAATTTGCCATCTCTACTTTAAGTGTTACATTTTCACTTCAAAAACATTATTTGTGCAAAGATATTTAAATGAACTGAATGTAATCAACCAAATATATATCAAACTCATCCTAACTTTTTATATATGAAATTGTAATACTATCAAATATATAAATATATTTTTAATACCTCCTTAAAAAACAAGGAAAGTACTGGTGACACTATAATCTTTATACATGTTTCAACCCACTCACACCAGATACTGTCTTATCATGCTATGGGAAAGCTGTCACTCCTATTGGGGTGCTTTCTTTATGGCATGTGCAGTTGAGCTGCTCAAGTTATCTGTGCTAAACAGTTGTTTGTTTGTTTGGCTCTTGTTGCGCGGTCTGAGTCTAAAAAGCCCCTTAAAAGTTGGCTCAAAATTTCTTTTTATCCAACAGCATAGCACCTGATTGCTATAATCTATACATCAGACCTCTTGGACAGAAGAGAGAATTTCAATTTCCTAAATCTCTCATTATTTTTCACTTCTAGCCAACCCCAAGGCATATTTGCAGCATGCACAATGAAACTATATGTTTGTTTTAGCACATAAAAATAATAATAATAATAATAATAATAAAATAAATAAATAATACTTATGACAAACATGCACCAGATGAAGCCCTACCTCTGCTGTTTTAGAAACCGAGAGATTATAAGATAAAATTAGCTGGTAGACAGGACGACCACCTGGGATTGTGTCACGTAGACCACCCAGAACTTCCACTTTACTTTCTGTGGGTGTCAGCACCTATATCAGGGATATATCAATTTACTTTCACATACAGATACATTGTACGATATATAAAATAGTATAATCAGATCTGGAAAATAATAATTCTTCGGATAACATCAAAATATTCCAAAATATTTATGACTTCGATTTTCATTAATAAGCTATATGACAAAAAATATATACTGATACATATATTTCTTGAATTTGAATCCAGTTCACAAATTGGGTTTTACTTGTAATTCTATATATAGTAGAGATTTTTGGTGTTACTAATATCTGACAAATGAGCTATAATATGTTCTACTTTAATCAAAGTTTGAATCTTCTCTATGTTTAATGAAATATGTGAAAATACAGTTACAAATTCCTCAAGTTATAATTAACAAAATGAACTTTACATTTGGCCATTCTTTGGAGAACCATGGTTAAGCTTAGCATTAAAAACAAAAAACAAAAACAAAAAATCAGTAAATACCACCAACAAAACCAACAAATTGACGATGAAAAGTCACATCATCAAGCGACCCTCCATCCTTCTTATCGAGGCCATTACCTGAGTGTGATGTTTGAGATAAGCCTGTGGAGAGACCTCTTCTGGCCTCAGCCCTGCTCTCACATCCACACGCTGAACTCCATCACTGCAGAATAATGTTACCTGAAAGGGAAAAAATGTGAAAATGTGTAGTCATGAATCATGGCAAACATAATGTGGATGAGCTTAATGCAAGGTTCATCATCTGTTGAATTTCTTAAATATGAAAATATGCAATACAAAAAACTTATATAGATATTTGTTTCAACTAGATCAGTGTAAAATTAAGAATAACCCTAACAAAATCAAGTAAATTAGACTAAAACCTTATTGAACTGTGGTAAAATCACATTACCTCCTCATGCGATGGCCGCAGACTGTGAAATTCAACGTCAATTTCTACCTGACCATCCACTAAGCTTGACCACCAACGGGCAAGGCAAACCTCCAGGGTATATCCACCTCGCACTCCTAAGACGAACGTGCTGCTCTCATTGCTGCCTAGATTAACAACCTGAAAATGTTCGTAACATGTTAAAACTTCCATATCTATTTTTATTATACTATTTTATTTTATTTTATTTATTATTATATATTCTTTTACATCAGTATACAGAGCTTTACGATTATTTCTACCAAGGGATATCACACGTAAGTAGAAACATATAATTCTGTGCTCCTAGATGAGTAAGTGTAAACTCTTAAAATCTGATCTCTAATGATTGTTCTGCCCACAATATTACCTTATAGAACTCAATTGTCTTCACACTGCAATCAGGTTTCAACTGAACTGCATGAAGTGTGAAGCGCTGACACTTCTCAGAATGCGACGATTTCAAGGTAACAGTTGCCCAAGTAGACTCGACTGGCACGTGCAGGAAATGACGGCGGACACATCCCGCTCGGAAAACCTCAGCTGGACTGTCAAAAATAAAATGTCATAACCATCATTATGATACTTTTCATGTTAAGCAGTCACATCCAATATCATCAGGCTAATAAAATGCATAATATAAAATAGCACAAATCTGAAAGCAATGCAGCAACTTACCAGGTGTACTTGTACCCATGAAGTAAGTCAATAACAGGAACAACAATAGTGATTGGAACTTCAAACATGATTCCTTTCTCAACATTGCAAGCGCTGTAGGCCTTGACAGAGGCAAAATAAACTCTTCCACGCTCCAGACCTCGAGGATCTATGCTCACCTGTAATAATTCAAGATGAAATATGTTTGTTAAAAAATAAAAGCAGAGAAAGAAAGAAACTACTATAAAGCAAAACTTACAGCAATGTCATTTATATAATATATAAATTATATTATATATATATATATATATATATATATAAATATATATATATATATATATATATATATATATATATATATATATATATATATATATATATATATATATATATATATATATATATATATATATATATATATATATATATAAAATATATATATATATATATGTAAATAACACAGAGGAGCTTACCTGGAAAGACCTGGCAGTGTAAGACATTTGTAAACAGCTTGGTGATCTAATCCATGGAGCATTACTTGTCAGAACCATTTCCATACAGAAGGACAATTTTTGATTGGCATCTGATGAGCAGTATTGTGCAATTAAACAGAGTTAATGGTGAAATCCCATTATCATCAAATTACAATATCAACAAAAAATTATAATATATTCAAGCATGAAAAAAAAAAAAAAAAAAAAAAAAAAAAAAAAAAAAGTATTGAAATTCTTAATAGAAAGGAATAACTTAAATATTAACTATACATACCGGCTCTAGTATCATCAAGTAGCACAGGTTCCACTGTAACCGACATGTCAACAGGTTTATCAGCAAGCCAGTTACGCAAATGAATGCCCTTTTTCCTCTCACTTCCACACTCGACCATAAACCGAACTTTATCTTCTATGTTATTGCAATGCTGAAGTATGTGCTCCACAGCCCTGTCCACCTACAACGAATAACCCCAATTAATGCATTTTATGATGTTGCTACTATATCTATGTTATCATGCTTTTCTTAAAGATATGCTTATTTACAAATAAAAATCCACACAGCTTAGTAACAGTAGTAGTAGTAGTGGTAGTAGTAGTAGTTATGTGTGTGCAGGTGTGTTGTGTGTGTGTGTGTGAAGTAGTAGTAGTTTTGTGTGTGTGTGTGTGTGTGTGTGTGTGTGTGTGTGTGTGTGTGTGTGTGTAAGTAGGTGTGTGTGTGTGTGTGTGTGTGTGTGTGTGTGTGTGTGTGTGTGTGTGTGTGTGTGTGTGTGTGTGTGTGTGTGTGTGTGTGTGTGTGTGTGTGTGTTTGTGTTTGTTTTACACATACATGGCTCCTCAAGTAATTAACCTATTGGATTGTAAGCTCTGCCCACATGAACATTTATGTGTGGTTATCAAGACTCCTAGTCTTGCCAATTTTGTGATCTCTTTTTCTGCATAAGCATTTTTTGCTCTTTTACCATTTTCTAAGTTCTATATTCATAATTTGATATGGTGCATCAAGATGGTAACAGAGTATCTTACTTGAGAAGACTCCATATCATCAACACTAACAACTAACATCATTTTTAAATAGTTTTGTATTATTCAGTTATCTGTAACTAAACTCTGGGTCTAGGCAGGCAAGAATTAGATCCTGAGCATGGAAATAGTGTCGTCCATGGAGCTGGCACTCTTCTAGCAACAGCTTTTTCCTACATGCCTTTTCTTCCTCTATGAGTTTTGTGTACTTATGACAGGTAATTACTGTCACCTGAGCCCTCAGCAAAATGCTTTTGTTATAGCATATTCCTGTCACTTGGCCCTTAGCCATTTTTTTTATGACTTTACAGTCATATCATCAATTACTTATCTATCACTAGTCCTACCTATCTCACCTATTTATCCTGTTTCTTAAAGGATGAAGGGAAGGAGGGAGGGAGGGAGGGAGGGAGGGAGGGAGGGAGGGAGGGAGGGAGGGAGGGAGGGAGAGAGGGAGGAAGGGGGGAGAGAGAGAGGGAGGAAGGGGGGAGAGAGAGAGGGGGAGAAAGAAAGAGAGGGAGGGAGAGAGAGAGAGAGAGAGAGAGAGAGAGAGAGAGAGAGAGAGAGAGTTTGGTTAGGATTTGTTTGGTTAGGATTCCATTTGATACAATGGATATTCTTGGTGTGACATACTGTCTGCTTGCTTTTGCTTACGTGTGTGAGCTGCTGCTGACTCGGCGGAACCGAGTCCTTGCCCGCCGTGGTGCCCAGCCACAGCAGTAACCTCCGGGCGACAGTTGCAACTTCTCGCGCCTGGGCGGGGCGCGAACCGCCGACCCCTCGGATGAGAGGCCGACATGTTACCACTGTACTAGCCCGGAGAGAGAGAGAGAGATGGGTGATGAATAACATTTATTGGTGCTTGCCTTTGTTGCTTATAAGTTTGATTGTCATCAATGCGAAAGAGAGGGGAAGAGAAGATCATAGTTAGTAGAAACTAACGAAAGGAGATAGAAGTGAGAGAGAGAGAAGAGTAGGGAGGAGGGAAGAAGAAGATGGAAAAAGAGGAAAGAGGAGAGAGAAGAGGAGAAGAGAGAGAGGGAGAGGAGGAGAAGATGAGATGAAGAGAGAAGAGAGAGAAATGAGAGAAAGAGAGGAGAAGAGAGAGAGAGAGAGAGAGAGGAGAGAGAGAGAGAGAGAAAGAAGAGAGATGAAGAGAGAAGAGAAGAGGAGAGAGAAGAGAAGAGGAGGAGAGAGAGAGAAATGGAGAAGAGAGAGAGGAGAGAGGAGAGAAGAGAGAAGAGGAGAAGAGGAGGGAGAGAGAGGAGGAGGGAGAAGGGAGAGAGGAGGGGAGAGAGAGAGAGGAGAGGGAGAGAGAGAGAGAGGGAGGAAAGAGAGAGGGGGAGAGAGAGAGAGAGAGAGAGAGAGAGAGGAGAGAGAGAGAGAGAGAGAAGGAGAGAGAGAGAGGAGAGAGAGAGAGAGAGAGGAGGAAGAGAGAGAGAGAGGAGAGAGAGAGAAAGAAGAGAAAGAAAAGAAAGAAGAAGAAAGAAAGAAAGAGAGAGAGAGAGAAGAAAGAAAGAGAGAGAGAAAGAGAGAGAGAGAGAAAAGAGAAGAGAAGAGAGAGAGAGAGAGAGAAGAGAGAGAGAGAGAGAGAGAGAGAGAGAGAGAGAGAGAGAGAGAGAGAGAGAGAGAGAGAGAGAGAGAGAGAGAGAGAGAGGGAGGGAGGGAGGGAGGGAGGGAGAGGGAAGGCGGGAAGGAAGGAATGAAGGAAGGGAGGAAGGGAGGAAGGCAGGCAGGGAGAGGGAGTACAAAACTATACCTAGTTTACCTTTTCCCCCCTTCTTTTCTAAATATCCATAATTTAGAGTCACCTGAATTTGTCTTGTCTAACTAACCTGGATCAGTCCATGTCCTTGTGCAAACACATCCACATCTAAAGCCATGGCAGTGTTCTGTATTGCTCTTCGGACAGAATACGGGGAATATGGAATGGACTTCAACTTTACTGCTGAGACAATCAGAGCGACGCAACCAGCAGTGTGAGGAGATGCCATGCTAGAAAATTTAAGATATAAATATTCATTATCTGCTGAAGGTTACTGGATGAAATGAATTATGTTTACAATTGCTTTTAACTTATTTTTGAATTCTATCTATGATTTTCAATATTACTTCTGCTGTCATGCTTAAGCAAATGAAAAAATATTAAGAATGCAAATGAAAAAGTATTAACCCAATGCCACTGGGAAAATGCTGTGCTCATTATTTACTTCTTTGTGAAATGCCTCTGCACATAGATGGCTCTGCTATGCTTAGCCACAAAGGAGTCAATTAGTAGACCCTGTGACCTTTCCTGATTTCACTTCTCCTTGTTGGCAAGATTTTTTTTTTTAACTAATGCTATGAATATCGATGGAGTTATTTTTATTTTAACATTATAATTACTATAAGGTTATAAACATTAGCAAGAGCCAAATAAGATAACGTAAAATAGTTTCGTAAATCAAGGAAAAAGGTAAACGGGCGAGACAGGCAGTACTTGTCATTGGCTCATTAGTGACTTCATACAAGTGTAGCCATCTATATGTAAAAACAATTAATAAAGTAAACTCAAAGTGGGCATGGCATGTACATACATGCCATACCCGGCAGCATTGGGTTAAGAATGCAAATGAGGAAGTTTAATCACAGAATAAGAGAAAGTTTCAACATATTCAAAGTATGAGGTTACACTTTACAGTAAAATAAATTCATTAGTAGCAGCACATGGCTGTTTTTTTTTAACAAATTCCCCACCTTGTGCCATTCATAAGCTGGTTGCTACGTAATGTGAATGTTGGGACAGATGTGATGGCACCACCTGGAGCACAGACGGTCACACCCCTTGCACCATCTGCTGTAGGTCCTCTTGATGACCAGGTATAAGGACATCCTGTAAATCAGGCATTAAAATTTATTTTTTCTTTCAAAACATTAATTGTAAAGCTATGCAATAAATAGAGTTCATGACAATCAATGGGTATGAATCTACACAATAAATGCTACAACCTACCAGGCAACTTCTCAATCATGGAGTATTCAGCAGTCATCATGTCAGGGGACACATAAGCACCAACACCAATGATTGAATCACTCTGGAAGTCTGGAGGAACTCCCACTGTTGCAAGAGCTGGACCATGATTGCCCGCTGATGATACCCAGATAACACCATATTTGTTGACTACTTCGTGAGCCAGTTCTCCTAATCGACTGAAAAGTAAAAATTACTTTATGGATGGGTTGAGATCTCAGAGGATTTAGAAACACCAAGTATAACATATGAAGATTAAGTAGGCAATTACATTAATGATGTTTGTAAGTGCAAATTAAAGATCCTGAAAACTTGAACTGCCTGTGCTGTCTAACTGTTAGTATGAATATAAATGCAAAATTCAGTATAAAGACATACATTCAAGTTTACAATTTAAAGCACTTGGAACATAATTAACACTAACATCAATTCATACATAGTTCAATAACATTTAGAGTAATGAGATGTTATTAAAAAATATGACAAATTTCCCCTGGATTAACTGAACTGCTGCCACCTGAGGTAGGGTAGGACCTCCTCAACACCATTTCCTTTTACACATTACTACTTGAATAAACAGACGGTATAACAGTGGATAAATCTAAATAACTTTCCTACAAAATGTATCAACTTACTTATGTTATTGTGAGAAATACCAACACAGATGATTATCATAATGGTTATATGCTAATTCTTGTTCTAGAAGGACACTTGTAAAGGTTAATATTACATATTCTATAATGATTCTCAATATTACAACCTCTGCATATCAAAGACTCTGATGTGTTAGTACTTTACCAGTAGTAACTTGTCCTTAGGCAATTGCATAAGTACAAGTGGTTCTGGTAGACAAAAGTAACTTCCTTACCTTGAGTTTGACCAATGAGCATGTTCTCCGTAACTCATGTTGATAACATCTACTTTGTAGAAAGAGTTTTCCATCACACGCATCATAGCTCTGGCTAGTGCAGTGCCAGTTTCCATGCTACCAATACGATTGTCACCTTAAATCACATGAGCTAGATTTAGAATCTACAATATTGTTAAATACATCATTAACATATGCTAATTATAAGACCACCAAAGTTACATTAATTAATGCAGTAGGACTGGGTACATGCACTTATTTTTGCTATAGATTTTGTTTGTTTGTATACACATAGTTGGCTCCATGAGCACTTAGTGATCAAAAAGTTGATTAGTAGGCCTCACCTGTTTACACCATTTCTTTAATTCACAGGGGAAAATTTTCTATTTCAATTACTTTATTATTATCATTATAATTATATTATTATTAATCTCTTGGGTATGGATGCTTCACTGCCCACACATGGCCCAACACATGGGCATTAGGCTTACTCGAGCAGCCACTCTGATGGATGTGTGGCTTGTAGGCCAGGTGCACACCAACCAGTGTGAGCAGTGACAAGACTCCATGCCTCCCCTTTACAATGTAATTTTCATATCTTCTGCATTAGCATTTTAAGCTTTTTGCCATTTCACTATGTCTATCTTGTCATCATTTGATTTGCTTTATCCAAACAGTACTAGATGGTTTTCCTTGCACAGACTCCATTATCATCTCTCTTGGTAGTCCACAACTTATTGCAATAATAATAACAATATGAAACATTTTGCTTTTATAATTTTCTGTAATACAATGTTTGCCACTGTTCACAGTAGGCAGGAATAAAATCCTGAGCATAGAAATAGCTGCCTCCCTGGAGCAGGCACTCTTCCAGTCATGGCTCACAGATGGTATATTCCACACTTATTTACAAAGGGAAACAATACAGAAGTCCCTTCCTAAATGCCTATTCAGTCTAACCACCCTACAAGATCTTTCTGCACTCATGGTGAGTCATTTCCTTCACCCCAGCCTTCAGCCAAAATTCTCATGATGGCAAGTTCCAGTCACCCCAGCCCTCAGCCATATTTTCCCATGAAGGCATTGTTGATGTCACCTACCCCTCAAGCCAAATTTTTTCATGAAATGATGGTCAAGTCATCTGGATTATACGGGTTAACAATAATGACATCAATAATAATTATAATGATAATAATAATAATAATTACAAATTTCTTCACTAGCATTCAAAGAATAGGGTAAATAGGTGAGATCAGATAGGCCTAGTATGTATTGTTAAAGAAGTCTTGAAGACTTGAGGAAAATGGTCATTTACTTGAATACATCAAGCTCTCTCATGTTTCTCCATCCATATTACAATATCAAATAATGACATGACTCCCAAAACAAAACAAAATAAATACATCTGTATTATCATCACTGTATCATTAACAAAATCAATTCTTTCTTACCTATAGTTATAGAGACTATCTGAGCACCAGGGGCAACACCATTCCTCTCTGGGGCATCAGGGAAATTAGCCGATGCAATGGAAGCCACATGTGTACCATGACTTGCTGGAAAAAAATTATGATGTTGTAATATGTTCACACACTGGATTTTCTTAAATTATATGTAATTTTAACCCGTTTGTTTGTTGTGTGTGTCTCACTGTACATACATGGACAACATCCAGGCATTAAGCATCCTAGAGTGTGTGGCTTGTAGGTCTGGCCCACATGAACACTCATGCATGAAAGCTAGACTCCTTGCCACCTCTTTACTATGTTATTAGCTCTCTTTTCTACAGACGTGTTTTGGCTGTTTTGCCATTTTCCAAGGTCTATATCTATTGTTTGTTATGCTGTATCAAGATAATAATAGGCTGTTTTTTGGTGAACAGATTCCATATTATCTCTCAAGATAATTTACACTTTGTGTACTAACAGCAGCAATAAGTTACATAGTGGTACCTGTTATTTCATTTATTTTCACATTATTAAGTTTTCTATAATACACCCTACAGTAGTAAAAGTGGGCAGGAATAGCTTCTGCAGGCAGATATAGTGTCCTTCCAGAAGACAGCCCTCTCCTTGACATGGTTTACAGATGGTAAAGGTCACCCTCATGAACCAGTGAAAAACCTGCAGATGCTCACAAACCCAGCCCCTTCTAGAAGGCCTGTTGAGTCAGGCTCACTCCAAGTGCTTTGTATACTAATGATGAGGCATCCCTATCACCTTAAACTTGGCAACAACATCCCATGACAATATGTTTCCATCTCTTGTAGCTAAATTTTTTTTCTATGATGATACTCAGGATAAAATATCCCTTTCACCTTAAACTTGGCAACAATTTCCCATGACAATATATTCCCATCACTTGTAGCTAAATTCTTGATGAAACTGCCTATCCCCCCACCAAATATTTCATGGCACATGTCTGTGTCACTTGGATCCAATGAATTATGAAATATAACATTACCATTTAGAAAAGTATAACATTATCATCTTAAGAAGTATAACATTTATATTTGCAAAGTTGTTCATATACAATCATCAAATTCATATACTTACAACACATTCCAACAATTTCAAGAATATTTCCATCATTGTGCACATTTACAGAGATATTGTACTGGTCAGCTGATGTAAGCGATGCCCACTGGTGAGTAATTCTATATTCCCCTAGATGAATTCCAGATTCCAGTTCTCCCCGTTCCGATGTATCAATACATGCCCTGCAAAATTTATCTAGGTTATGATAAAGTACAAAAGCTATATCATTATATCTGAAAATTATCAATCAGGTCTTGAATTAATTTTATTCACTGAACATATTCTTAATTTTATAACACAGTACCACTATCAAATAGATTTCCTCTTCCTTAATCCATTGCCACAGGGGATGGCATGCACCATGTAATTTTAATTTATCAATAAATGGTACCACAGGTACTTAGTCATCAGAGAGAGAGAGAGAGTGAGTGAGTGAGTGAGTGAGTGAGTGAGTGAGTGAGTGAGTGAGAGAGAGAGAGAGAGAGAGAGAGAGAGAGAGAGAGAGAGAGAGAGAGAGAGAGAGAGAGAGAGAGAGAGAGAGAGAGAGAGAGAGAGAGAGAGAGAGTACTAATAGCATTAAAAAGTCAAATAAAATATTTACAAAAGTTAAGAAAAAGGGGAAACAAGTGAGATAAGTCTGCTGCATGATAGACTCATTGTAGCTAAATACTTGTGGAGCCGCCTATGCGTAAAGACAATTAACCCTTCACAGTCAGGTGGCATGTACGTACATGTCATAGCATGTCTTGAATATATTCTGGGTAGCATGTATATACATGCCATGGTGCGTCGGTCAAGTTTTCTGGGGGCATGTACGATCATGCTGCGCACACTATGGTGCCAACATGATCTCCCAGCGGAGGGGCCTGAGCCACTACAAATACAACCCGGGAGTGAGAGCTTTCATATAGGGAAACCAGCCGGCAGTATTGGGTTAATAAACTAATCTCACAGTGGGCATGACATGTCTGTACATGCCATTCCCAGCAACACTGGGTTAATAGGGTTGAGAAAGTTCTGGTAATCCTTATGACTTAAATCTACTGTTGGACCTTTGAATTTCAACAGATATCTATTATCTAGTGAGAAATGTTGGCTATTGGGGGTGTAGCTAATTTCAAGACCATAAAAAATTTATGGAGGAATATTCTAAGGTTCAAGATCTGAACAATTTTTGTTAAAACAAAAGAACAAAAATAGGTAGGTTATACTCTCTCTATCCACATACCATTTGTATATTCTTTCACATTTTGTAAACCGGATAACTTACCTCCACACATCTCCATCATGATACAGGACACAATCATAAGCTGGTCCCAGGTCATTGTACTTTTTCTCCAAGCTGTTAAGCAGTGATACCCTGGTTTCAGCATCCTCTTTTGTCATTTTGTCAATCAAATTATTAGTACTGGCTCCATTACTACTACCATTGCTTTTATTATTTTCCAACAACTGGAAAAAAAAAGTTTGATATAGCACACCATACATCTGAATGAATTTATTATTTCTTCACATTATTATTATTTATTATTTTTTTATTACTTTAGCAACTGAAAATTGGCTGCCGTTCTTAATAAAAATTAACAATCGTAGCAAACTAAAAAATGTTATATGACACATAACAAACTTACAGACCAACTTGAATTAAAGATAAGATTCAGAATATCATAATGAATATAGCCTTTAACTTTTCCTGAATTTATAAGTGAGTAATATCTATGAGTAAACTGTTTACTCATCTCAAGTGAAAATGACCAACCACTTCAAAACAAAGAATGTACCTGTAACTTTCTTTGTGCCTCCGCCAGCAAAATTTTGTGAACAGGGTCCCACTGCTTCTCTTTGCGTTCCTTAATAATTCGCTCTCTCAGACGTTGAGGGTAGAGAGTATAAGCACTCTTTACACCTATGTGGAACTTCCCTGATGGATTAACCCAGGATTCTGGAACCTATCAGAAAATTATATACATTAGCATTATAATAACTGTGAAATTCTTTTTCAATAACATCTAAACGTCATGATCAAACTGGAACCTACTTTCAATTTACGACCAGTGAGGCCTGCAATAACCCCATCTGCAGCTTCAACAACTGTGGATGTATCAACATCTCCAGCTCCTGATGCATCAATGCGATCAATGACTTTCACTTTTCCTTCTGTTGTAACCTGGAAGAACAAATTTGAAGTCACTGCAGAATAACATATAATATACTTCAGATTCTAGACATAAGCTTACTTTCCTTTGGGCACTACAGTCTATCCCTGGCAAGAAATCTCACAAAATGGTATACAAGACACTAAAACAGAGAAACAGGATAATAGAATAGAAGAGAAATATCACATCCTTTCTCCTACAGGCTTCCCTTCATAGATCCTGAAGTGAAGATGTAAATATAACAGATGATGCTTCTCCCTTACCTGAAGCCCAGGTGCCCCTGGATCAACACCTGAGTCAAAGATGGCCATCACTGTCCCACACCCATCAAAGTTTGGGTTCTTAGAAAGTAGACTAACAACACCAGTTTCCTTCCTGTTGGTAGAAAATAAGTTACTCTTGTGAAATAAAGGTAAATTCTGAAGCTTGAATAACTTCACAATAACTACTGATCCTTTGTAGGTTGATGGGGAGACTATTATGAATGTAAATCCACTGCATACCCTAAGAATCAATACTCAGTTGTAAAAGAAAACATAATGGAGGATGTACTTTTACATGTACTTGCAAACAGCCTAACCCATAATCCATTTCTTCTTAATACAACAAAATTATCATATGTGAATTGTGAAACCACTGAATTCTACAAACACAAAGGAAAAAATCTGAAAGAACATTGAACAAATGGGTAATTCCTTTGTTTATGTATCTAGAGTTTCCTCTTTAAAGATTAAAGTTCTCTCCTCTCCAGTAACTTAAGATAAGTACATAGATGGTGCATTTAAGATACTGAAGGTGACACTAAATCATTCTTTAAATTCTAGCAAACTCCATGAATATCTATTCCATTTCTCTCAGAGAAAAGAACAATATGGTGAACGCCTTGTAATCTTGAATCTCCGATAGAAAATAAACAGATGTATCAAACATTTCATTCATAACCTCAGTCGCTGAATCTAAAGAAACTCGCAAACATAAATCCTAGACTTCCTCCCTTCGTCTGCAAATTAAATATAATTTCTCACGTGCTAATGAGACTAATTACACATCTCTCTTCTTCATTCCCTCTGCATATCAACAAAGAAATCAACAAATTCTTCCACAGGAGGAAAAAAGGAAGAAGAAACAAAACTTAGTATCCTATCTGTCGCTTGTGATTTAAAGAGGACAGAGAGCCAGACTGACAGTGCAAAATTTCCCTCTTTCCTCTTTTCTTCTAACCCGGCCATTAAGGGATCTCATCCGATTGGCGGGGATAACCTCGTGTTCCTGCTAGTCCCGAGACATAAAAGAGCCCCGCCTGCAGTCGATATTTACCTAGGAAGAAGGCCCCAGAAAGGAAAATCCCCGAGCGGTTCGGTCGTCGACGCCATCTTTGTTGTTGTGGCGAACGAACGTAAAAATTTGGGGGAACGTTCGGCCTTCCTCGCGCTGTGGGCTTGTAGGTGGACTATTCTACAGAATATATTGGAGAGCCAATTTTTCATAATACGATGCACATTTCAGCTGCTTGATAACTCGACAAATAGTGGAGAAATAAGGTCTTGAATGTATTTCTACAAACGAAAGGGAATGTAACAAATGGGTCTATTTATGGGATAAACTAACGTTCGAATGTGCGTGTATTTCTGATTTATTTTGTGGATTTTTGTTCCTTTCAGCCGTTTGTTTGGTCATGTTATCCCATTTCACGATAAACTGCGAAATTTTGCGATTTATATATGTTGGGAGAATCTTTGTATTCTGCAAGGTGCTATATTTTAATGAAAAATGAATGTAGATAATAAAACAGGAATATCACAAATGGATATTGACGTATAGTGAAAAAAAAATGCATCCTCGATAAAGGGAGTATCTTGGAAGACGGGCAAACAAGCCACAGGATACACATCACACTACACGGACAAAAATGCATTCGCGTGCGCACTCGTGTGTGTGTGTGTGTGTGTGTGTGTGTGTGTGTGTGTGTGTGTGTGTGTGTGTGTGTGTGTGTGTGTGTGTGTGTGTGTGTGTGTGTGTGTGTGTGTGTGTGTGTGTGTGTGTGTGTGTGTATGTATATATATATATATATATATATATATATATATATATATATATATATATATATATATACACATACATATATATATATATATATATATATATATATATATATATATATATATATATATATATATATATATATATACATACACTAATATATATCCACAGAGAGAGGAGAGGGGGGGAAGAGACTTTTTTGAGACAGAAACTTACATCTCAAAAGAAGGAGAGAGTAAGCAAGATAGATAGATAGATACATACATAGAGAGAGAGAGAGAGAGAGAGAGAGAGAGAGAGAGTGAGCTTACGCCTGCTATATCTAATTATCATGTAACTTTAAATCGATTTTCGTTTTCTGGAAGGATGTTTCATTCACGAAGAAAACTTGTCTAAAAAACTAAATTGTTTTACATCCTTTCACCACTTTCATACTCTTTAACTATGACGAAGTCTAACCCAAATGGTCCTCTTTGGCAAGCTTCACCAAGGCGTAGTTGTAAAGTACATTTAATCACGTTACCCCGCTTTCTTCTTTCCTCTAGCATTGTAAATTCTAAATTTTTTATCCTTTTTTTATAATTCAAGTCCCTTACAGTTGGCGTCTCTCTAGCTGGACTCTTTCCAATTCCTCTACGCCCGTATGTGGATTCCATTCTACCGCTGCATAACCTGGCGCTGGTTCGTCAAACTCGTTTCACCGTGACCCAGTTTAATTTTGTACACTACCTTCAAGACCAAGTATGTCCATTATATCGTACCTTTCTTTCAACCCGATATCTATCTATCTTTATCTATCTATCTATCTATCTATATATGTGTGTGTGTATGTGTTTGTTCTTCTTACCTAGTTCTTACCTAATTGTTTCAATACGGGAGAAGAGCTAAGCTCAGATGGTCCCGTCTGCTATATTTAAATTATCATATAACTTTTAAAATGGATGCCCATTTTTGGCACACACAACGTTATTTGGACGATTGTTCCATGTTTCAATAGTTCTGTTTGGGAAACCGAACTTCTTGACACCTTTCTCGCCTCTTTTTACTTGCAACTTTTTGCTGTGACCTCTCCTCCTTCTTGAGTTCAAAATCATAGTTATCTTTGTTTAAATTGACCCTTCCTGTGATATGATTAAACATCATTATCATGTCACCTATTTTTCTGTGTGTGTGTGTGTGTGTTTTGATTTATTGTCAATCAAATTATAGTACTGGCTCCATTACTACTACCATTGCTTTTATTATTTTCAAACACACCTGGAAAAAAAAAAGTTGATATAGCACACCATACATCTGAATGACTTTATGATTTCTTCACTTTGTTAGTATTTATTATTTTTTATACTTCAGCAAACTGAAAATTGGCTGCGTTCTAATAAAAAATAACCAATCGTAGCCAAACTAAAAAATGTTATTATGACACATAACAAATTACAGACCAACTTGAATTAAAGATAAGATTCAGACTATCCAAATGAATATAGCCTTTAACTTTTTCCGAATTTTTATAAGTGAGTAATATTTATGGAGTAAAACTGTTTACTTCATCTCAATGTGAACAGACCAAACACTTCCAAACAAAGAATGTACTGTAACTTTCTTGTGCCTACGCCAGCCAAAAAGTTGTGAACAGGGGTCCACTGCTTCTGTTTGCGTTTCCATTAATAATTCGCTCTCTCAGACGTGAGGGTAGAGAATATAAAGCACTCTTACACCTATGGGGAACTTCCCTGATGTATTAACAGGATTCGGAACATATCAGAAACTTATATACATGCATTATAATAACTGTGAAAATTCTTCATAACATCTAACGTCATGATAAACTGGAACCTACTTCAATTACGACAGTGTGAGCCTGCAATAACCCCATTGCAGCTTCCAACAAACTGTGGAGGTATCAACATCTCCAGCTCTGATGCATCAATGCGATCAAATGACTTTCACTTTCCTTCTGTTGAACTTGAAGAACAAAATTTGAAGTCACGCAGAATAACATATAATATACTTAGTCTAGAAAAGCTTACTTTCCTTTGGGCACTACTAGTTTTATACCTAGCAAGAAATCTCACAAAATGGTATACACGACATTAAAAACAGAGAACAGATAATAGATAGAAGAGAAATATCAAATCCTTTCTCCTCAGGCTTCCTTCATAGACTGAGGTGAGATGGTAAATATAACAGATGATTGCTTCTCCCTACCTGATATGCCCATGTGCCCATGGATCAACACCTGAGTCAAAGATTGGCCATCACTGTCCCCACACCCATCAAAGTTTGGGTTCTAGAAAGTAGACTAACAACACCAGTTTCCTTCCTGTTGGTAGAAAATAAGTAATCTGTGTGAATAAGGTAAAGTCTGAAGCTGACTAATTTCAACAATAACCACTGATCCTTTGTAGTTGATGGGGAGACTATTAGAATGTGAAATCGAGACTGCTACACTAAGAATCACTACTAGTTGTAAAAGAAAACATAATGGAGGATGTACTTTTTTTACATTGTTACTTGCAAAAACAGCCCCCCCCAATCCCTGCCCGTGTTGTCGTGGGGGGCTAAGGAGGCGGAAGACTGGACCCAATGATGGGAACTCCCAAAACCTTGGGACTCAGCCTCGGACTCAACTACATTTTGCCATGGTCTTTATTTTCCTTCACACCTTCGTTTCTGTCCCTTCACCAAAAACCCTCTACTATCCACCTCCTAGGTGTCGAGAGACGTGCTGAAAGGATGAAAGGCTGACTTTGTGCGTCCTGAACGCCTGAGGGAAGGAGCCGATGGGCACGGTATTCCCCTGATTTAGTTATCTTAGCCCTTACCCCTCAAGGGGACCCTGAGGGGTGGACTGTTTTTATCCCACAATAATCCAGGCTTACCATGACAGTAAATGAAAACTTATCCTCCACTATTAGTGGCATGAGGCTGCCCCTTTATCAAATAGCACCCAAAGATGTAAACCCATCTGAATTTCCCTGACACCAGGCGTCTTTGACCACGGCTTCCCGAACACGGCAATAACTACCCCCTCATCAATACCTACTAGTACAGTAGCAACAACACCTTACGGAACATTTCCCTCTCCCAGCAAGCTCAACTAAACACCTCTACCCACACAACCTCCAACTAACCACCCCATCCTCCCTTATTAATACCTACAGACTTATTGCCACCTCCAATAACATACCTACCTCAAACATACTCCATCTTGTCCGCCCCCGACCTTCGACCACCCCTATCTCAACAACAATTTTGAATACCCTCTTCAGCGCAGCCAAATGGGGACCAATTTGTCGTGATCCCTTCCACAGCTCCCTACTCTTGACAACCACCTTCTATTCCAACAATGTCGCAAAACAAGTTAGTAAGTCTCTTTGCCGTAGCCGACCCGCCCGTCCCGTCGTGGCACAGTACCATCCGAAAAACCAAGCTATAGCATTAACAAAACTAACAGAACCTATAGGAACCCCATCCTTGCAAGAACCCCATCCAAACCCTCAATAATTGCACCGGAACAGTTTCATCTCCCAGCAAATTGCCCAATCTAGGACAAAGATGGTCAGATTTGGATAAGATCCTACTGCCGGCTCTCACAGACTATTGATGAACCTCAGTGCAAGGCTACTCCATTCCCCCAGAGCGTATAGAAAGAAAACTACAACATAGCCAAAATTACATTCCGTTAGACATTGACCTTCCCTTTAAACGTTCTACATAGAGGAGAATCCCTCCCTGTTCGTCTCCATACAAACCTCCATCCACTCTCCAGTGCCAAAACTGGTGGCGTCTACGACAACCCAGCCAAAACATTGCCGTTCCACAGCCAGATGCCCACGATGTGCCCAACTGGCCCATACCCGCTCTAACTGCCCTGCACAATCAAGCACATGTGCCAACTGTGGCGGCCCCCATAAGTATTTTATAGGGACTGTCCACATACAAATTTGAGTCTGAGTAGCAACTTTCAGAATTCAACCTGGGACTCACAGTACGTTAAGCCAGACCAGAAGCACGTCGAGTGGTTTCTCTCTTACTCCTTTACTCCAGTAATACTGCTCACTCTACCAATTCTCCTCAAAACCAACCCCCTAAACTAACCCCCCTTGCTTAACTCCTACATTCCCAGTTCAAAAAACTCTTTTGCCATCTAAAGACAGACACTCCCATCTATACTACAGATACTTCAATCACCACTAAACCCAACACTTCCCTATCCTCCTCGCACAAAACCCGTAACAGGGACAGAACAAACGTCCACCCCTATTCCCCTACACCAACACCTCCACTTTCCTTTGCTTCCTAGCTTGAGACACAGTCCTCTCTTCCCCCCTCACAAGAAATACTATCCCAAAAAATTCCCCAACCAATCTCCTAGAAGAAACCATGGAAAATTCAGGATTACCTCATGAAAACTGACACTCAACTTCAAATACAACTTCCTGCTCCTTCCACACACCAAGTAACTGCTGAATCCACCCCTCCTAACGATAGCCCCCCTACACCAATCCTCTACCCCCTCCCAAACACAGCCCATCCAAAAAACTCCAACACCATAGACAATCTAGATCAGTAAAGGTATAACTATCCTTACATTGGAAATTCGCGGTTTCGCTTTTTTTCCCCACAGACCTGACCTTCGTTATATCTTTCCTCTTAAATCCATTTAGGATATGCCTTCAAGAGACCTTATACACATCCTCAATACCAATCCCCAATTATCATTTTGTCTCTTCCCCACATTCCCTTTATGTCTCATCCATACTTATCCATCCAGAAAACACGTATGTCACACCTCCCTTTCAACCAATGTTCATTGACCCACAGTTATCCGTACTTCCTCATCGTTGGATCACAGTGATTCAGTCTACTTCTCCCCTTCCACCCTAGTGACCTTTGTTGCTTTTGAAAATCAAATTTCCAACTTCAACCACCTTTCCTCATAGTTGGTGACGTTAACTGCCGCCACCCCTCTATGGGTGATTCTATCACAAACTCCCGAGGCCGATCTCTAGAGCGCTTTCTCTCCACAGCAGAACCTTACTATTCTAAAATTCAGATCGCCCCACACACTTTGATACAAGCACGCATCTTTTCATGCATCGACCTCTCTCTATCTCAACTTCTCTTTGTTTTTTTTTTGCCATTTTTAGATTCCACTGGTCAGTTTTAGAACACTTTCCCTATAGATGACCACTTTCCAGTTCTCCTTCTCCTACTTCATACGTACCACTCCCTAAACTCCCCATGCTTGTGCTTTGATAAGCCGATGGCATACGTCCACTTCACTCTCGCTATTTCATACCCCTCAATCCTCACCCTTCACCCTCCATTTCAGAAATGATACAGTATTCACAAATTCCAGTCTTAAGAGCTGCACATACAGCTATCCCTCGAACCTCAAGACCAGTATACCCCAATGTGTTCCAGGTGGATTCTGATTGCACCATAGCACTTCGCGTAAAACGTGCAGCCTGGAACAGTTACCGCTACAAGAGAGGTACCTCCAAATCAACTATCCAGCACTTATCCCCTTTAAAAGAGAATCTGCCTATCTCCGAGTACAATCCGAATAGTAAACACAAATAGCTGGCGGAAATTATGTTTCATAATTACATCCTTATATCTATCTCAAATTCCCCACCATCTGCCCTGTCCTCATATTCGAAAAGACCCCTCATTTCTGATCATCTCCAAGTCGCTAACGACTGGGTGATTATTCAGCCAGGTCAGTAGGGTCTCCACCTTTCTCCACACTTCTCTCTATTAAGACCACCAGAGAACGTACCCCCATACCTTCCACCCATCCTCTGATGAGTCTATAAGCCCCATTTTCTTCCTCTGAAACTCATTACTGCCCTACACGTGCCGTAACACTCATGAAGGCCCTGACGGTATGCACTACCGTAGGCTCCGGCAACTCCCATTTCCTCCTTATCCTTCCTATTAAAAATTACAACCACATATGACATCTGGAAAATTCCTTCTATTGGCGAGAAGCTCTTACCTTCCCTTCCTGAGACCCAATAAATCGGGTACCTTTCATCAAGACTATCGCCCATCGCACTAAACTAGCTGCTTGTGCCAAAACTATTTAGAGCGAAGGTGAACTTCCGTTAATGTGGTATCTTGTATCTCACCATCTTCTCTCTCCTGAGTCCCAATTCGGTTTTCAACCGTGCCAGAGCCACACCTGACGCCCTTGTCATTTGAGGACATATTATTAATCTGCATGCCACGCCAATGATATCCGTACTAGCTATTTTTTTGATCTAGAAAAAAAGCATATGATACGACATGGCGGTACCATATTCTCCAACAACTGTCCTCTCTAGGCATACGTTGGAAACAACATGGTGTCTTCATAAAGTCTTCTCTCCCCAACACACTTCCAGGTCAAAATCGCCTCTGCCACATCATCTTCTTTCCCCAATCGAAGGTGTCCCACAAGGCAGTGTGCCAGTACCACTTTATTTCCTTCTTGCCATTAATGATATTGTCTCAGTTTTACCACCAGGAGCCGTGTCAGCACTATATGTGATTTAACCATCTATGCCTCTGACACATCCATACAAAATCTCTACCAATTCTCAACTGCAATCTATCAGTATATTCCTGGGGCCACAAACCCATGGCTTCCACTTTTCTACCTTAAATCTTTCTCCATCCTTTTCTCTCGCTCACGTGTAGGGCACCTACCCACCATTCTTATATGACACCCACTCAATGCCGTTCCTCTGGCAAAATTCTAGGTGTCATTTTTGACTCCAAACTGTCCTGGCGAGACAATATTCTACACATCAAATAAAAAGCTCTCCGCCGTCTTCGGAATCTTAAAAACTCTATCCCCTATATCATGGGCTAGATCGCAAAAACTCCATTATTCTTCTTGTTACTTTTGTGATCCTCTCACTCTTGATTATGATGCCATATCTACTCTCTGCCTCCAACTCTCTCCTTAGCCCATCTGATACAATCCATCACTGTGGTCTTCGCTTAGCACGAGGCTCCTTTCGCTCCTCCCGTGAGAGCCTGTTACACTGAATCAGGCATACCATCTCTATCTCGATGTCGTGCCCTTCTTCTCTCGATGCTATGGTCGATTCCCACAATTTTCACTCACTAACTAACTAGTCCCACAAACCCCTACATCTACCTAACTTCAATCTCAACGATTACCTACTCCTTTCTCCACTCGCATGATACCCTCCTCTCCCATTCCCTTTCCCCCATCTCAAACCTCTCACATCTCTGTCCATCCGTCCCTCCATGGCTTATTACCTCACCCCCATATTTGCTCTTCTGTTTTCCCCGACCCACCCAAAACCAAATATCCCTCTACTGTCCTTCTCACACATTTCCTTTGACAATGTCTCACCATTCCTTAGTATTAACGTTATATACTGATGGCTCCAAAAATCCACCTCCGGTGCTGGTTTGCAGTAATCTCCCAACTCGTACTTTCAAATACTCCCTTCCTCCTGAATCCAGTGCTCCTTATACAGAACTGTATGACACTCCTTTTTGCTCTAAAACACATATACTCACCTCCTCTTCCTCTTTTACAAGTTTACTGACTCCAGTACTCATTAACTCTCATAAAATCAATACACACCACCAACCCCCTTGTTCGTAAGATCCAGAAATGGTTGTTCTACCTATCCCACACGCCATAAAACAATTCTCAAATTTTGCTGGGTGCCCGCCATGTTGGAATCCCCTGCAATGAACAGGCAGATACACTAGCACGCCAAGCTCTATTTCCACATAATAACCCAAGCACGCTTCTCACGAATCCCAGCCGCGGATTATTACCCACACTTTAAGGACCTTCTTGTTAATCGATGGCAATCTTTTTGGTCAAGCCTCCGCACTAATAAATTACATCTGTTAAAACCTATAATCTCCTCCTGTGTCAGTCCATTTCATCGGAAACAGACGTTGGGGAGACCGCTCCGCCCGACTACGCCTTGCCACACCCGTCTAACACACTCCTATATGATGTCACATCTGATACACCTTTTGTCCTTATGTATGTTCCCCTTTCCAATCCCATATAACAATCCTATTGTCGAGGCCCACGTTTTAAAAAAACCCGCTACCTCTGTTTTCCCCCACCTATCCTCCTTTACCTGACTTACACCTATCAGAATCCTACAGAATCCCACACTTTCTGATTCAACAACATATTCTCTTCCTCAAACGCATACATTATCCTTCCATTAATCCTACCATTAACACACCGACCCCTAACACTTTCACTCACCAATGCCCAGCTGAGACAACTAATCACTAACTCAAACCACCCTTCCCTAACATTAACTATAGTGCTACATGACCTAGATGTCTAGCAACATTTCTCTTGCTTTTAACCATTAACCATTTAAACCATTGCAAACAGCCTAAACCATAATCCATTTTCTTAATACAACAAACTTATCATAATGTTGAATGTGAAACCACTGAATTCTACAAACACAAAGGAAAAAATCTGAAAGAACATTGAACAAACATGGGTAATTCCTTTGTCTTATGTATCTAGAGTTCCTCTTTAAAGATTAAAGTTCTTCCTCTCCAGTAACTTAAGATAAGTACATAGAGGGTGCATTTAAGAGATTGAAGGTTGACAGTAAAATCATCTTTAATAATCTAACAAAGCCATGAAATCGATTCCATTTCTATCAGAGAAAAAGAAAATATGCGTGAACGCCTTGTAATCTGGAATCTCCGATAGAAACAAATAAACAGATGTATCATTACATTTCATTCATAACCTCAGTCCGCTGAATCTAACAAAACTCGCAAACATAAATCCATAGATTCCTCCCTTCGTCTGCAAATTAAATATAAATTTCTTACGTGCTACGTGCCTTCTCGCGCTGTGGGCGGTAGGTGGACTATTCTACAGAATATATTGGAGAGCCAATTTTTCATAATACGATGCACATTTCAGCAGGCGTGATAACTCGACAAACAGTGGGAGACAGAAGGTCTGATATGTCTATTCTACAAACGAAAGGGAATGTAAAAATGGGTTATTTATGGATAAAACTAACGTCGAATGTCTGCGTGTAATTTGATTTATTTGTGGATTTTTGTTCTTTTCAGCCGTTGTTGTTTGGTCATGTTATCCCATTTTCCCGATAAACTGCACGAAATGTTTGCGATTTAATATGTGGGCGAAATCTTTGTATTCTGCAAGGTGCTACATTTTAATGAAAAATGAATGTAGGTAATAAAACAGAATATCACAAATGGATATTGACTTATAGTGAAAAAAAAATGCATCCCGATAAAGGGGAAGAGAAGTACTTGGAAGACAGGCCAAACAAGCCACAGGATAACATATCACACTACACGGACAAAAATGCATTCGCTGTGCGCACTCGTGTGTGTGTGTTGTGTGTGTGTGTGTGTGTGTGTTGTGTGTGTGCGTGTGTGTGTGTGATGTGGTGTGTGTGTGTGTGTGTTTATATATATAAGCGTGTTAATGTTACGCCGGCCGCCTCGTCTCTCTGCCACGAACACAAGGCAGGCTAGGCAGACGAGCGTGTTACCACATGTGGTCGTAAACACTTAAAACAGTTCAAGAGGCACCGAGCACCACAAGCGTCCCAGAACACCACGAGGGGAAAACGCCAATCAAGAAAAAGCTCTCCGCCGTCTTCGAATCTTAAAAACTCTATCCCATATATCATGGGGCTCAGATCGCAAAACTCTCCTTCATCTTCTTGTTACTTTGATCCTCTCCACTCTTGATTATGGATGCCATATCTACTCCTCTGCCTCAACTTCTCTCCTTGCCCATCTTGATACAATCCATCACTGTGGTCTTCGCTTAGCACTAGGCGCCTTTCGCTCCTCCCCAGTTGAGAGCCTGTACACTGAATCAGGCATACCATCTCTATCTCGATGTCGTGCCCTTCTCTCTCTCCGATGCTATGTTCGATTCCACCAATTTTCCCTCACTAAACTAACTATCCCACAACCCCTACATCTTACCTTAACTTCATCTCCACGATTACCTACTCCTTTCTCCACTCGCATGGATACCCTCCTCTCCCATTCCCCTTTCCCCCATCTCCAACCTCTCCCGTTCTCTGTCCATTCCGTCCCTCCATGGCTTATACCTCACCCCCATATTTGCTCTTCTGTTTTCCCCGACCCACCAAAATCAAATATCCCTCCTACTGTCCTTCTCACACATTTCCTTGACCATGTCTCCACTCATTCCTCTAGTATTCACGTATATACTGATGGCTCCAAATCCACCTCCGGTGCTGGTTTTGCAGTAATCTTCCCAACTCGTACTTTCAAATACTCCCTTCCTCCTGAATCCAGTGTCCTTACTACAGAACTGTATGCACTCCTTTTTGCTCTAAAACACATATACTCACTCTCCTCTTCCTCTTTTACAATTTTTTACTGACTCCCGTAACTCATTAACTCTCATAAAGTCAATACACACCACCAACCCCCTTGTTTGTAAGATCCAGAACTGGTTGTTCTACCTATCCACACGCCATAAAACAATCAAATTTTGCTGGGTGCCCAGCCATGTTGGAATCCCCGGCAATGAACAGGCAGATACACTAGCACGCCACGCCTCTATGTCCACATCATACCAATCACGCTTCTCACGTATCCCAGCCACGGATTATTACCCACACTTTAAGACCTTCTTGTATAATCGATGGCAATCTTTTTGGTCAAGCCTCCGCACTAATAAATTACATTCTGTAAAACTATCAATCTCCTCCTGGTCAGCTCCATTTCATCGGAACAGACGTTGGGAGACCGCTCTCGCCCGACTACGCATTGGCCACACCCGTCTAACACACTCCTATCTGATGTCACAATCTGATCCACCCTTATGTTCCTTATGTAATGTTCCCCTTTCAATCCCACACATCCTATTGTCGTGCCCACGTTTTGAAACAACCCGTACCTCTGTTTTCCCCCACCTATCCTCCCTTTACCGACCTCCCAACCTATCAGACATCCTTACAGAATCCCACACTTTCTGCTTCAACAACCTATTCTCTTTCCTCAAACGCATACATATCCTTCATCTAATCTAACTCCTTACCACACCCGACCCTAACCCTTTCACTCACCAATGCCCAGCTTAGACAACTAATCACTAACTCAACCACCCTTCCCTAACATTAACTATAGTGCTACATGACCTTAGATGTCTAGCACATTTCTCTTGCTTTTAACCATTAACCATTAACCATTGCAAACAGCCTAAACCATAATCCATTTCTTCTTAATACAACAAAATTATCATATGTGAATTGTGAAACCACTGAATTCTACAAACACAAAGGAAAAAATCTGAAAGAACATTGAACAAATGGGTAATTCCTTTGTTTATGTATCTAGAGTTTCCTCTTTAAAGATTAAAGTTCTCTCCTCTCCAGTAACTTAAGATAAGTACATAGATGGTGCATTTAAGAGACTGAAGGTGACAGTAAATCATTCTTTAAAATCTAACAAACTCCATGAATATCGATTCCATTTCTCTCAGAGAAAAGAAAAATATGGTGAACGCCTTGTAATCTTGAATCTCCGATAGAAAATAAACAGATGTATCATACATTTCATTCATAACCTCAGTCGCTGAATCTAAAAAAACTCGCAAACATAAATCCTAGACTTCCTCCCTTCGTCTGCAAATTAAATATAATTTCTTACGTGCTACGTGCCTTCCTCGCGCTGTGGGCTTGTAGGTGGACTATTCTACAGAATATATTGGAGAGCCAATTTTTCATAATACGATGCACATTTCAGCTGCTTGATAACTCGACAAACAGTGGAGAAATAAGGTCTTGAATGTATTTCTACAAACGAAAGGGAATGTAACAAATGGGTCTATTTATGGGATAAACTAACGTTCGAATGTGCGTGTATTTCTGATTTATTTTGTGGATTTTTGTTCCTTTCAGCCGTTTGTTTGGTCATGTTATCCCATTTCACGATAAACTGCGAAATTTTGCGATTTATATATGTTGGGAGAATCTTTGTATTCTGCAAGGTGCTATATTTTAATGAAAAATGAATGTAGGTAATAAAACAGGAATATCACAAATGGATATTGACGTATAGTGAAAAAAAAATGCATCCTCGATAAAGGGAGTATCTTGGAAGACAGGCAACAAGCCACAGGATACACATCACACTACACGGACAAAAATGCATTCGCGTGCGCACTCGTGTGTGTGTGTGTGTGTGTGTGTGTGTGTGTGTGTGTGTGTGTGTGTGTGTGTGTGTGTGTGTGTGTGTGTGTGTGTGTTTATATATATAATCGTGTATATATTGTTACGCCGGCCGCCTCGTCTCTCTGCCACCAACACAAGGCAGGCTAGGCAGACGGCGTGTTATCCACAGGGTCGTAAACACTTAACAGTTCCAAGAGGCACCGAGCACCACAGCGTCCCAGAACACCACGAGGGGAAACGCCAGGAGGCGAGGCAGGGCACGAAATAAACACAAAATGACAGTCTTTCCTTTATTTACACAAGTTATTTACCCGTACACTTTTCTATAGGCACAATACAGGGGGAAACCAGCATGTCACACTGCACGATCAGCTTATAACAGGGCAACACAAAGTATATATCAGGTCACAACGGCACACACGAGGTCTTCACAGGAGCAGCACCCAACTCCGTCTCCCTGGCTTGTTCCTCCGCTCCTCCGCTCACAGCCAGCTGCGTCATGTTTGCCCAGGTCCCTTCATGTTAACACGTTTCGCACAGAGACAAAGACCCACTGGCATAGCAATATATATATATATATATATATATATATATATATTATATATATATATATATATATATATATATATATATATATATATATATATATATATATTTGTGTGTGTGTGTGTGTGTGTGTGTGTGTGTGTGTGTGTGTGTGTGTGTGTGTGTGTGTGTGTGTGTGTGTGTGTGTGTGTGTGTGTGTGTGTGTTGTGTGTTGTGTGTTGTGTGTTGTGTGTTGTGTGTTGTGTGTTGTGTGTTGTGTGTTGTGTGTTGTGTGTGTGTGTGTGTATGTATGTGTGTATCATATATATATACACACACTGTGTATATCTACATATGTATATATATATGTACACACACACACATTTATATATGTATGTATATATATATATATATATATATATATATATATATATATATATATAAATATACATACACACATATATATCCACACAGAGAGAGAGGGGGGGGAGGGAAAGACTTTATTGAGCCAGAAACTTACATCTCAAAAGAAGGAGAGAGTAAGATAGAGAGAGAGAGAGTGAGCGAGCTTACGCCTGCTATATCTAATTGTCATGTAACTTTAAATTGATTTTCGTTTTCTGGAAGGATGTTTCATTCACGAAGAAAACTTGTCTAAAAAACTAAATTGTTTTACATCCTTTCACCACTTTCATACTCTTTAACTATGACGCAGTCTAATCCAAATGATCCTCTTTGGCAAGCTTCACCAAGGCGTAGTTGTAAAGCACATTTAATCACGTTACCCCGCTTTCTTCTTTCCTCTAGCATTGTAAATTCTAAATTCTTGATTCTTTTTTATAATTCAAGTCCCTTAACGTTGGCGTCTCTTTAGCTGGACTCTTTCCAATTCCTCTACGCCCGTATGTGGTTTCCATTCTACCGCTGCATAACCTGGCGTTGGTTCGTCAAACTCGTTTCACCGTGACCCAGTTTAATTTTGTACACTACCTTCAAGACCAAGTATGTCCATTATATCGTACCTTTCTTTCAATCCGATATCTATCTATCTATCTATCTATCTACATATATATATATATATATATATATATATATATATATATATATATATATATATATATATATATATATATATATATATATATATTCACATGTGTGTGTATGTGTTTGTTCTTCTTACCTAGTTCTTACTTAATTGTTTCAATACGGGAGAAGAGCTAAGCTCAGATGGTCCCGTCTGCTATATTTAAATTATCATATATAGTCATTCGGGGGAATTAATGACCCGGACCTTTTAGGGGTAAAAATTGATTGCCCCCATGGGGGGGTTTGAACACTCCTAAATTGAAATCTCTCTCATATGTAGTTAGGAGAAGTATTGAAGTATTTTCTGTAATTTTTTTGGATTTCCAAAATGAAAAATTTAAGTATGAGATCAATTATCCCAAAAGCTTGGAAAAAAAGTTTGTCCAAACATTTTTCAAGTTTTACTAAATATCCATTTTTTGCCTCAAAAATTATTTTTTGCTTTCCATCTGGGTAAAATATGAATCCTGGGGTATAAAGTGACCATCCTATGTGTTTGCTCAATGATTCTACTGCCCCCACAGTTTGTGGGGGGATGTCAATGTGGGGCAAATTATGACCAAGTATGGGGCAAATAATGACCAAATTGTCATATTCATTATTTACCCCGCAATTCACTTTTTACCTCAACTCTTTTTTCCCCACATATGATTTTTTACCCCAATCTTGGTCATTTTTTACCCCCAATGATTTTATTCACAACATAATTTATGTATATAAATATATTCTGGTATTCTGGTCTCCAGAACAATTGATAAAACCTGATCTAGGAACTATACTGTGTAATCTAATCTACTAAATTCTATTTCCAGAGTAAATAGACAGGTGCATTTAATATAAGGCTATCACAGTATCATCTAAAATCTATCAGAATGGTACGGACCTATAAAAAGAAAATGAAGCAATATAATGAAGTTACAATTGCAGTAGCAATTAATGATGTAATAGGAGGATCATCTATCAAGAGAACTGCTAAGAAATAAGGAATGAGTAGTGGAATGTTGTGGAACCGTGTCCAGATGAAAAAATCTAATACTGAACACAAGGATAATAGGGTATATAAGTGATATATATATATATATATATATATATATATATATATATATATATATATATATATATATAATTTCCCCCCCCCCCCCAGTTGTAAATGAACCTAGAATGGATACTGTACAAATGTAATATATATACTGTGTAGCCTATATGTACAGGTGTGTGTGTGTGTGTGTATCTTATCACCATTAATTATGTCACTTCAATCCCTTATGAACAGGGAAGGAAGATTTGTCTTGGTACAGAGTTGGAAGACAAGTTGAAGAATCTCCTTAAGAGGATGGAAAAGATGGGGCTAGGTCCCACCTTCTTGGAATTCCAGGATATAGTACATGACTATCTCATTGCCAATGAAATAAGCACTCCATTCAAAGACAACCGACCTGGACGTGATTGGGTTAACAGCTTCCTGCTCAGACATAATATGACATTAAAAAAAGGAGGACAAATGCAGTTGGCCCGCAAGAGTGTTACTTCAGATCCATTTGTTATTTATGGATTTTACGACATGCTTGAGAAGGAAATGGATCGTCTCAATATCAAAGATCGTCCAGTGTATTTATAACTTGGATGAAACGGGGTTCCCAATGGACCCATCAAAGTCCAAGACAATTGGGTCAAAGGGAGAAAAAACAGTGAGGCTCACACATGGCGCTAACAGAGAGAACATTACCGTCCTCGCAACATGCTGTGCAGATGGTACATGTCTTGATCCCCTTGTAGTTTTCAAGGGCAAGAAAATGCAGTCAACTTGGATAGGAGAGGAAGCACTACCAGGCACACAGTACGCTGTTACTGAATCTGGATGGATGACAAGTACTGTGTTTGAGGACTATTTTAAGACATTAGCAAAAAAGACTGCTAACACCCGTCCATTACTGGTAATCCTGGATGGACATCTAAGCCACACTTCATTGACCACTGTGGAGGTGGCAATCCAGGAGAATATCTCATTAATCAAACTACCTCCACATTGTACCGACTTGCTTCAGCCTTTAGACGTTGCCTGTTTCGCACCAATGAAATCAAACTATGATGCAAAGCTTACACAATATGTGCAGACAACTGGCGCACGAGAACCGCTTAGAAAATCAGAATTTGTTAACATGCTATGTAGCATCTGGAGGCAAAGTCTTTCAGAAAATAACATAAAAGCTGGCTTCAAGGCAACTGGCTTAATGCCCATTGATAAGACAAAGTATAACAATGAGAGGCTAGATCCTATCAAATTGGCAACATACAACTCATGGGTAAGCAAAGGGATGCCAACTAATGAGAATAATGACCCAATCCTTGAAGAGATACCCGAGCCAAATAATCAGGAAGAGCCACAAATTGAACTGCCCATTGAACCAATTAGGACATCAACACCAGCTCCTACAACACTCACTCACATACAGATTCAAAGGCAGGCTGCAGCCACTGGACAAATGATCAGTCTAATTCATTAACTAGTCAAATTAATCAAGATGCAGAGAACAATACTTTGAGTAAATTCAGCACAGCAGAACTGGTTGATGAACTGCAAAGAAGAGCCCCTTCAGGTAAGACTTTAGACTTTCTACATAACAAGAAGTTATCATACAACAGCATAGGGCATAAATATATACATTAAATGACAATATACATATTTCAGTTTAAAAACATGAAAAATATGATATAAATCCAAGTCATGATTAAAACAATCTATTAAAAATCAAATTTTGTATAATATTCACGTTAATATATATATATATATATATATATATATATATATATATATATATATATATATATATATATATATATATATATGCTTAAAATTGCTAAAATTTTCTAAAACTGAACTAAAACTAACCATAACATTTTAAAATCCAGGTATGAAGTACACCATCACTTTGGAGTTAAAACCTACTGAAACCACTCTGGAGGAGGTGCTCCATGCCCGCGGTCGAAGTGCTACCCCAGTTATGAAACGTAGAAGAGTAATACCTATGAAAGGACAGGTTATTACCAATGAAGAGTGCTTATAAGAGATCAAGAGTAAAGAGGAGAATAAAATGCAAACAGCTAAGCAAAACAAAAAGACAAAGCAGCCCCCAAAGAAAAAGAATGTTGAAGTTTCAGACACAGATTCCACAACTGTATCCACTGAGGAAATGGATGATGGCAACACTTCCAGTGATATCTCGCTGTCTGACCTGCTGCCTCCTATGACCCCAGAAGCTACAGATGAAGTCAATGAACAACAAGAGAATGCTGGCACTAATCATGATATGATGCCTAAGCTGAGTGATGATTCTGTGAACAAATATTATGCTGTATTTTACACTGATCCCAAGTTAAAATATTATTGGGGTAAGGTGACGAAGACCTTTACAAATGACGATGACGACGATGACATTGAAAAGGTGGAAGTTGACTTCCTTCACCAAAAGGCATTTAGTAGTAACCCACATGACTGGACATGGTGCGAAAGACCAGTAAAAGACATTGAAGTATTAGAGTCACAGTACATATTTTATGGACCTGTTCTCCCAGAAATCAAAAAAGGAGTTTTCATTTTCCCTGATGTAGAGGCAAATGCCTGTCTTCTTCGTCTTAAAAAGGAAGGGCTCTGTTAATTAATTTTATTAACAGAATGGATCTGACCTAGTACTAGGGTCATTATTTACCCCATTCATTTTTTCCCCACTGGATTTTTTTTACCCCAAAATGGTCATTTTTTTCGCTACAGGCAAATTTGCCAAATTTTTCAAATAATTCAGTTTGTTTAGTGATTCTTTGAGAAAATTCATCTCTATGAACTCTATTAGAATCCAAAGTAATTAAAATTTAGAGAAGTTTCAGCCCTTTTATTTTTTGCCCCTCACAATTCATTTCTTACCCCGTTTGGGGGCAACAAATGATTATGTCTTTTTCAGTTATTAAGAAAAAAATATAAAGATTAGAACAAAAAAGTGTACAGTGAAAGCACAACAGGATTACATATCTTATGGTGTATTTGTTTTTTTTCTAAGGCAAGTATTATGGGCTACAGGATGATGTTAATGAAAACTTTCATTTATTCCCCCGAATGACTATAACTTTTTAAATGGATGCCCATTTTTGGCACACACAACGTTATTTGGACGATTGTTCCATGTTTCAATAGTTCTGTTTGGGAAACTGAACTTCTTGACTTTTTTACTTGCAACTTTTTGCAGTGACCTCTCGTCCTTCGAGTGTTCAAAATCATAGTTATCTTTGTTTAAATTGACCCTTCCTGTGATATGATTAAACATCATTATCATGTCACCTCTTTTTCTGTGTGTGTGTGTGTGTGTGTGTGTGTGTGTGTGTGTGTGTGTGTGTGTGTGTGTGTGTGTGTGTGTGTGTGTGTGTGTGTGTGTGTGTGTGTGTGTGTGTCTATATGCATATTTATTTTTATCATTATTACTATTATTATTATTATCATTATCGTTATTATTACTATTATGCGGCGGCCCACTGAACATGAGCTTGCAATCCGGTACTGAATTGCGACCCTTGCTGTGAAAAGTCCTGCCCTGCATCTACATATATGGCTACGGTTTCACCAGGTGAATGAAGACAGCACTGGCAGTTACTCTTTTATTGTAGGGTCCAACCTGTGGACAACTATCATATATGAACAATAATCCAAAATGATTGCAAATACAATATGACCTTGTACACAAATGGAATGGTCAATGGGAGCTAAACAAAATATAAATTTCTTATCATACAATCACTAACACCCTGTAACTTACTTGTTTAAATAACAAAAATACCTCTTGCATGGTCATAATGGGAGCAAACAGCAATGGGAGTATAAAATAAATCCTTCATTATACACTCAATGGTACCTTTGCAACTTTTTCCTGTGCAAGCAAATAATATCTCATGATCCTAATGAAATGAATGGAACAAATACACAAATAATACAAACATGACAATTATGTAACTTACACAGTGCCTCCCCTATAAATCACTGGTGAATTATCTCTCAGGCTGAATCAGAAGCCACAGGTCCAAGTCAGAATGGCACTGTAATGCAATACATCAATAAGATAATATCTTCCAATTCTCTATACCATAAGTGAGTAGGATTATGGTCATGCCTGATAACATTGACTCACGGCAAACGTTTATATTACTTCCACTCGATGCAACTGTTTGCCTTTTACATGATAATTGCAGGGATTTAAATGATAACAACATAACTCACCAATCATGCTATTGACACAATGTTTTGTTGCTATTCCTTCCGAAATAATCCATTCTAGGGCATAATCGCCCGCGTCTCCCTTCAAACGCACACGTGCCACCTGTTCCCTCCTCTGGCAGGACGCTTTGTCTCCGTTCCGCAGCAGAACATCTGAATGCGCAACAAAACTTACAATGGTTACAAATTGTGCAAACATAAATCTGATTTATATACATTAACTCTCTTATTTCTGTTGCTTGAACAAAAACTGACTCTTATCCACAGACGAATCATGTATACATATTAAGTCAAAATTATACAGAAAACTGTTTAGGAGGGAATACTGAGATATTCTCAGTACAGCTACCATCTTATTAGTGTTTGCGATCATTGATAATATATTGTGAACTTTATCATAAATGTGATTCTTTTGGTATTAGATTCCCGTTTCCAATTATTCCGAGGTATTTTTGCTTTTACTTACTCAAAACTACATGACATTGGTTGATGTAATTCCATTTAAACTGAATATCATAGTGATCCGTTATCCATACCAGTCTATTATATTTTTCAAACGCCATTTTGAAATCAAAATATATACAATCTACCCAGCCGTTTCATTGCTGTATTATCTAAGCAACTTCGTCGTAATACAGCAATTTGATACGCATCATGAACTTTATGAATCCAAATTACTTGTTTGATAATATGTTTCTCATCTATTATTTTATCACAATTATATTTTATAACATATGACAAATCCCCTTCTTAGTGACAATGTCTGTGACTCAGAGAATTTTGCATATCAATACTTGTGAACATGGGTGCGGTGTTCGCTCATTTCCAAGTCTTTGGAAGCTTCCCTCTTTGGTTCAGAAGGAAATCGGTGTTCTACGCACTCTTTAAGGATGCAGTCAAATACAACGTATGATATTTCCGCTTTCAATTTATCTCACCCTTTTACGAGATACTTTATCCTTTTTTCCCCGAAGTGTGACATTTCCTATGTGTTCAGGTAACGAAATTTCCTTCCGCATGAGCAAGGACTGTAATTTTTCATCTCGCACATTTCTTTTCTATAGTATAGGCAATGTTTTCATCTTTAATGGCAACAATTTGATTTTGGTTTTTAGTCTTACTGTCTATTGGACAGAAGAAAAGCTTTGATTAGTTGGCGATTTTATGTCTTCCTCGCTATCTTTCCTTTTCTCCTTCATTTTAGAACAAACGTATTTCTCCCTACTTTGTATCTCTCATATGCTGCTTGTGACCTATGTCTTCTGATTCTTCCATAAGATCCGTTTATTTTCTTCCGCTCCACTGTATTTCTCTTGAATTTCTCTAGGTCTGTTATTATTTTCACATATTGCAAACGCTTTCAACAATCGTAACACTGAAGGACCTGCTATCATTATCTTTTGATAAACAACCTTGAGAAACATTATTGTTTATATATTATAACATTTAAAAGTTACTTCATTGTCATC
>NC_051395.1:5726503-5730242 GCF_015228065.2 Penaeus monodon
CTGCAAAACAATGCAGACTGCTACACCCTGGGAGAAATCCATACAGTCTGAGGGATAACTTAGCATTTATACGATACATAAGCCTGTTCAGTATTATCCTCTCAAGTACTTTGCACAGACAGGAGGTCAAGGAAATGGGCCTGTATTTGTCAGTATTAGGTTTAGGTATAGGAATGATTAAGCTTTTACTCTAGGAGCTTGGGATGATTCCTTGTGATAGGCTGAGAGTATGCAGGTGCAAAAGTGGGTTGCCTGGTACCTGAGCAATGTGGCGAAGGACGCTGTAAGTAATGCCATCTTCGCCTGGGGCGGTTGCCTTACCTTTCAGAAGGGCATTACTTAGTTCCCACTCTCGTACCAGTGAAGTACAGACATTACCATGAACAAAATTTTTGCCAAATACTAATCTAACCTGCCACCTCCCAAATGAGTCTCTGCTTCTGTGCCATATACTGTCAATGATATACTATTGATGGAACGTTTGAATTCTTCCCCATTACTATTACGCTGGTTGTCTCCAAAGTGTGGGTGCCTTGCATTGAAGTCGCCCATACATAACTTGCCTTGCTTGTGAAAACTGGGGAGAGAACTAGCCAGAAATTGAGTATCTGGCATGTACATTGTACAGTGAAAAAACTGAGGCAGTCTGAATTTTTAAATGATGAAATTGAACATCAGTGTTCTCGGATTTCGTAACTAATTTATGTGGGTGTTACCTTCACGTTTGACAACAATCCAGTCATGGCTGTATTCACATATGAATAATATCCCTTAAGTGCAGGTGCCCTTTTCATCTTAACAGCAGCAGCAAAAGGTTCTTGCACGCAAATAACATCAATATTATATATTCACGGATGTAAAATTCTAGATCAGTCAGCCTAGGCTTAATACTACGCATATTCCATGATATGAATTAGATTGTGAAGTGTTTTATTAGGCAATTTGTACTTTATTCCGTTATATCCTCTAATATGACGAATTATAGATTCACATAAGAAACATATAACTTTATGATTATGGATTTCATTACAGATGGTCGTCGTAAACTTAAAAGCACTTTTAACCATTTCAAATATTTGGTCTTAGTTTTGGTCTTAGTTCCACTTCTCAGCACAGTCCCTTCCGTTGTCAGATTCACGAGAGGGGCTGGTTGCGTCACTGGACTCGATGTCAAAGGGATCCTGATATTGTTCGTGACTGCTGTCAGCCTGACACGCCCACTCTGGTTATCAGCACTGGCGGTCTGATATCGATTCTCCTCGTTCCTTTTATCACTAATGGTAACACTAGTATCACGACAATGACAGTCACTTTTAATTTTTCCATGTCCTGCCTCAGCGTCGTTATTTCATTTAGTTGTTTTGTTCTTTCAGAGCTTTCATTTCCTTTAGAAGTTCAACCACATTTATGTCGCCTTGGTCAGCTGGCGTGACGTCACTTCTGCCACATGGTTGTGCGGGGGATTCCCCCGCCAAACCCTGCCTAAGGGTAAGGGACGGTTGCCTCGGCTGGCGCCAGGGGAGGGAGGGGGGCGTGGTCTTCAATTCAGAGAGTATGGCAGCTTAGAGGCCCAAGATACCCTCTGTGAAGATCAGTATCATCTTGTGCACCTTCTCCTTCAGTTGTGCAACCGTGTCTTGTAGTTCGGTGGCCTCTGCACTCCATTCGCCGGCAGCCGCGGAAAATCTCTGCGGCTTGTGACATCACACAAGGCACGGTCGGGCGCTTCCCCGGCACGCTAGCCGCGGGTTGGGTTGGGAGGGCCGCGCTGGTCACTCGCGGTCGGTGCTGGTACCACAGGGGTTGGAGGGCGAGGGGACAGGGCAGGGAGGGCTGTGCACCCCCAGTGCCAGGCAGTCACACCTGTCATCCCACACCTGAAGCATGATGGGACAAAGCCTGGTGCATCTGCAGTACTCTTTCCTGCAGCACTGCGAGGGCACTCTTTGGCAGTATGTTGTTCACCACATGCTGTACAGCGTGCCTTGCCCTTGTAATACTTAGCAACATGGTCACTTCCCATGCAGTTATAGCAGATCACAGGGGACGCCCACCACGGCCGCACGTGGCTGGCGGGCATGTATTTTCCAAAAATGTGGTATGTACTGGGAGTTTGTTGCTCTCCTTTCCATATTATGCGGATGCGGTTTAGTGGTTTCCCATCCGTGTGGTGTTGTGAACTCCATCGAGTGCATACACATTTTCAAGATGGAGATCCTTGTTGTAGTGTGTCACAAGGTATTCATCATATTTTTCTCGTTTTTGTGGTTCATCACATAGTTTGAAGGTAATACCTCCAATTGATCCTTTAATAAGTTCGTCAATGTATTTCTGCTGCGAGCGAGCGACATACACATATGATGAGGAGAGAGTCTCCTCACACAAAGTCGAGGGGGGTACCCCCCAGGGCCGGAGGGTCGTTGCCGAGGTCCTGCAGCCATTTCCTTTTTTCGGATTTCGCTATGCCTTCAGGGAAGGCGAGGCGGACGTAATTCTTCTTTGGTGCCAGTGGCGACTTACCGGCATTGTCAGACTTTCTTTTTTTCTTTGCTTTCGACTTCACCAATGTGAAGCCGTCATTTCCTTCTTCAGCGTCGTTCACCAGGGCGTCGGGATCACCTTCAGCGCATGTCCGTTGCATGGCAATGGATTCAGTAGGACTATCCACTGAACTACAGGATGAAGCGCACTCTTCAGCCGCGGGAGGGTGGGACAGTTATCCACCGCGTCCTCCCCCTCAGTGACTGAAATTCAAAAGTTAAGTAAGTTTATTTACCACCCTGGCTATCTGCTCATGCGTGAGCAATCATGATTACAGTTTTACATATATGTGACATAGTATAGTAGTCTGTGGCTACTGTAATTGTACATGGTAAAATAGAAATAGAAATCATTCATCATACAAAAATATTATTTCCATATGCTTTCGCCACTGTTTACATAATACTGTTATTTGTTTACGGTAGTTATTACATAGTAAATTTAGGATATAGTACGAGTATATCTTCCAAAGTATCAGATGAAAGGCTGTATCACATGACATTCCGAGATATAGTGCTCAAGCGTTCGTTTGTTTTCTTTGTTATACAGTCTACATCTAGATTCATCTGCCTTCTTGCACCGTGCAATTGCCAGTATATTCTGTAACCTAAACGTATTCTGGCAATAACCACGTCACACTGTCTGGTTTGACTTCGGTGCCACCCATAGGAAGGCTTGCTATCTCTATACTGATCGTAGTGCCTTCTGGTACAGCTTTCAGGCCTTTGAGTGTTAATCAGATCTACTAGTTCTTCCTTATGAGAACTTTTCAATATATGTGCAACGCTAGCAAGAGGCATCCCAAGATCTATGTTCACAGGATCTTTGCTGCAGGCTTCTTTCGCCAATTTGTCTACGTGGTCGTGCTTGCGTATGCCAACATGAGATGGTATCCATACAAACTGAATGTTGAAATTGCGCTCTGTTGCATAAATTACCATACGCTTAATGCAACTCACAATTTCCTCATCGCCACCTGCTTTGAAAGAATTTAGTGTCCGAAAAGCACTCTGAGAGTCACAGAAAACTACTCCAGAGCAGCGAGACATTAAATTTGTGTAGTGCTGGCCCAATTTTGTAGTCTCATATGAACTTGATGTTGTAGTAAGCCATTTTTGTATACAGCGCAAGTACAACCAGCTCTTTATCCAGACTGTACAGATCCGTCAGCGTAACACTCATATAATCCGCCATATGT
>NC_051395.1:5735342-5737686 GCF_015228065.2 Penaeus monodon
TCATTGGGTTATCCCTAAACTTTAGCTACAACAGCCCAAGTACATTAACACCCAAAAAACACGAAATATGCATATTTTTTAACTAAAGGCAAAAATATTTGACTTTTGGGGTTATCTTTGAGTATTAGAATTGATTTTTGTCTGATAACTATAAATTTGTCTCCCAAAGAAAAATTGGGCCCTTTTTAAGATTTTTGTTTTTTCCTCTGCTAATGGGGTCTTTATCAATGATTTTAAAAGGAATTTTTATTTCCATAGCACAGAGGCAGAATGTTTTTTATTTATGGTTAAAATTACATATTAATACAGGGAATATGGGCTTGTAATAAAACCCTTTTTCATTATAGTAGATTCAAAGGGTTTTGGGTAGGAAAAACCCTCATATTTTCTCGGTGAGGGCAATATCTTATCAAAAAATTTAAACGCCGAATTGTTTCAAACCTAGTTAAAAGGGGGACCGTCCCGAGAAAAAGCCTACCTTTATCCACTCAAATGATAAAAAAAAAAAAAAGGGTTTTAGGGGGGGGTAAACAGTTGATTTCTTTTTCCCTGCCATAGAGTATAAAATTGTGATTTTTTTTCATATATGATTTTTGGGGGGGCACCCCCCCCAAAAAGTTCCCAAAAAAAAATTTATTCTTTTTAAAGTTGCGCCGGACCCCCCCCCCCAAAGGTCGAATTTATCCCCGAATTACCCAAAAAAAAACTCTTTACTTTTATTTAATTCAACGGAAAGGGCGTACCCCTTCTCCGAAATTTTTTAAATTTTTTCTAAAAAAAAGACTCTTGGGGAGATTGAAAAAACCCTTTGGGAAAATTCTTGTGGAAAAGAAAGTGGCATCAATGTTAAGCCCGCTAGACTGTTTTACTTGGCTTTTATAAGGTCAGTTATAGACTAATATGCACTGCACTTGATGCAGTGTAAGGAATTAGAAATGAATAACTTGGAAGTAGTGCAAAATGAAGCTATGAGGATTATCCTCGGCCCCCCGAGAACAGCAAGGATAGTGAACGTAAGATCAGAATTAAACTTACTACCCATTTCGGATAGAATGATATTTATTTCCACCATATTTGGGGTCAAAGCTCTGAGGGAACCCTCGTATCTCTCAGATTTCCAAAAACAACTGTAACATAAAATCACGCAAGTAGACGTGACTAATCACACACACGCGCGCCCTCAGATACACAAAATCTCCATGAACATTATAAAACTCAATGTTCCAATTAGTAAAATACCAAAAGGTCGATCCATTCCACCATGGAAGAATTCAACATTGATCGTGCGCCTTACATGTCTACCACAAAAAAGAAGTACATAACTGTGTTAAAACAACTTGCGTTATCAATGGTAAAGGAACACACACAATGTATGGGCGATGATGTATATGAGTGTTACAATAAATTCTTTCAAAGCAGGTGGCGATGAGGAAATTGTGAGTTGCATTAAGCGTATGGTAATTTATGCAACAGAGTGCAATTTCAACATTCAGTTTGTTGGGATACCATCTCATGTTGGCATACGCAAGCACGATCACGTAGACAAATTGGCGAAAGAAGCCTGCAGCAAAGATCCTGTGAACATAGATCTTGGGATGCCTCTTGCTAGCGTTGCACATATATTGAAAAGTTCTCATAAGGAAGAACTAGTAGATCTGATTAACACTCAAAGGCCTGAAAGCTGTACCAGAAGGCACTACGATCAGTATAGAGATAGCAAGCCTTCCTATGGGTGGCACCGAAGTCAAACCAGGCAGTGTGACGTGGTTATTGCCAGAATACGTTTAGGTTACAGAATATACTGGCAATTGCACGGTGCAAGAAGTGCAGATGAATCTAGATGTAGACTGTATAACAAAGAAAACAAACGAACGCTTGAGCACTATATCTCGGAATGTCATGTGATACAGCCTTTCATCTGATACTTTGGAAGATATACTCGTACTATATCCTAAATTTACTATGTAGTAACTACCGTAAACAAATAACAGTATTATGTAAACAGTGGCGAAAGCATATGGAAATAATATTTTTGTATGATGAATGATTTCTATTTCTATTTTACCATGTACAATTACAGTAGCCACAGACTACTATACTATGTCACATATATGTAAAACTGTAATCATGATTGCTCACGCATGAGCAGATAGCCAGGGTGGTAAATAAACTTACTTAACTTTTGAATTTCAGTCACTGAGGGGGAGGACGCGGTGGATAACTGTCCCACCCTCCCGCGGCTGAAGAGTGCGCTTCATCCTGTAGTTCAGTGGATAGTCCTACTGAATCCATTGCCATGCAACGGGCATGCGCTGTAGGTGATCCCGACGCCCTGGTGAACGAC
>NC_051395.1:5737786-5745286 GCF_015228065.2 Penaeus monodon
TTATATTTAATATATAATTTTAATTTTATAATATAATTATATATATATAATTATATATATAAAATATATTATAATATAACAATTTTTAATATATTATACATTATATAAAATAATACATTTAAAATTATATATACTTTAATATAAATATATAAATATATATAACTTTTTTTAATACATATATATAAGTACATTTATATATATATATATATAAATATTTTAATAATATATATATAAAATTTTATATATATATATATATTAATAACAACGAAAATTCGTAAACATTCACACACACGCACCTCAGATAATAAATATTTATAATCATGTACATATTTTTAACAATTACACACAGAGTGACTGTGTGTGTGTGGGTGTGGTGGGTGTGTGTGTTTTGTGTGTGTGGGTGTGTTGTGTGTGGGTGGGTGTGCGTGCGGGTGCGTGCGGCGTGCGGCGTGCGTGCGTGGGGCGTGCATGCTTGCTTGAGGAGTGAGTAGTGGTGCGTCCCTGTTTGTGTGTGTGTGTGTGTGTGTGTGTGCGTAAAAAATTAAAAAAGGAAAAGCATTAAACCTGATAAAAAAAAAAAATTTTTTGTCGGGGAAACCGGACGTCAGATGCAGTAGGATGCCATGTACAGCAGAACGCGACATTGCCAGAGTAAAATAACTACCCTAATTTTTAGTCTTTTTTATAAGCTTTTGGGCATTCACGTTAGAGCCGGCGCATCCACAAATTTAAAAAAGATGTCAGTAATGGTATTAGTGTAGATATAAAACTAAAACGTGGGCAATCCATAGCCAAGCAAACCCCGGTAAAAAAGTTCCACGGAGAGGCGATACAGATAAAAACTGAAACGACAATGGCACATTTGTGGTCTCCCACAGAAAAAAAAGACCAGAGGCATTTCCGGCTGGGGGGAAGTAAAGGCCTGCTGCTGAAGAGAGAGAGCGCTACCAAGTCCCTTTGCGCGATTAAGTGGCCCCTGAAGTATCAAAATCTACTAAAAGAGGGTCCACTATGTCGGACACGGCCCCTACGGCCCCCTGAGCCCCCGGCCGCAAAGGGCGAAGTATGGAAAAAGAAGGATAACACGAATGCGCGCAAGGACTACGCAAGTGCAGCAAAGCAAACTTGTGAAAATTTGGTCTTTAACTTACGCTACTCCCCTTTAAAGTTGGAAGGCTTTTTCCCCGAAGTGGTGCAGGCGTCTGAATGCGTTTGAAGAGAAAAAGACAAAGACGCAAGCCTTAGTTGATGCCATAATGCTATGAAGGGGAGGGCTGTGTAAATATGTTTCGAAGAGAAACAAGACACATTACAGATGCAACCCTTTACTTTGGGGCCCCAAACGCATAAAGGGGAGCAGGCTGGTAAATATGCTTGGAGTATAGAAGCATAAAGAAGCCGAATGCAACCAAGAAAGAAGAGGAACGGATGCGACCCAAGTTTGTACAAGAAGCTTTTTCCAGGAACCTGCTTTATAAGTCATACCCTGAAGAGGATTATCTTCTACTCTAGTTACTAGCATAACTGGGAAAAGAAAAGCCACAAATGTACACTGTAGTACGTTGTAGTCTAATGAATGTATTTCGTTTTATATTCATTTAAAAAAATTGAATTGCTCATGGGTTATCCCAAAAATTTTTCTGCTACAACAGCGAAATACATTAACACCCCAAAAAACACAGGGAAAAATGCATATTTTTTTAATAAAGGCAAATTTGTAGACTTTGCGTTTTCTCTGAGTATTAGAAATGATTTGTCTGATAACTATATTCGTCTCCAATGAAAAATTTGGGCCTTTTTAAGATTATGTTTTTTTCTTGCTAATGTTTGGGTTTTTAAAAAGATTTAAAAGGAATTTTATTGCCATAGCACAGAGGGAGAATGTTTTTTTATGTGTTAATCCATATTTTAAAACACAATAGGCTTTTAATAAACTTTTTATTATAGTAGATTTTAGGGGGGATAGAAACATCATATTTTTTGGTAGATCAAATCTATCAAAAATAAGCGCAGAATTTTTTCTAACATAGTTAAGGAGACCGTCCCGAGAAATGCCCACCTTTATCCCTCAAATGAAAAAAAAAAGTTTGATAGCTAGTGATTTTTTTGATGCCAAGAGTATAAAAAATTTTATTTGTTTTAATATGATTTTTGCGGGGGGACCCCCCCAAAAAATCGAAAAAAAAATTCATTCTTTTGAAAGTTGCGCCCCGGGCCCCCCAAAGGGCGAATTTTCCCCGAATTTCCCAAAAAATCTTTCACTTTGATTATTCAACGGAAAAGGTCGTACCATTTTCCCAATTTGAACTTTCTCTAAAAAAAGACCTTGGAGGATTGAAACCGTTTTAAATTCTTGCGGAAAAGAAAGTGGCATCAATTTAAGCCCGTAGACGTTTTTCTTTGGGTTTATAAGGTCAGTTATAGACTAATTGCACTGCATTGATGCGTGTAAGAATTAGAAAATGAATAACTTTGGGAAATAGGCAAAAAGAAGTATGAGGATTTTCCTCGGCCCCCCGAGAACAGCAAGGATAGTAAAAGTAAGATCAGAATTAAACTTACTACCCATTTCGGATAGAATGATATTTATTTCCACCATATTTGGGGTCAAAGCTCTGAGGGAACCCTCGTGTCTCTCAGATTTCCAAAAACAACTGTAACATAAAATCACGCAAGTAGACGTGACTAATCACACACACCGCGCGCCCCCCAGATACACAAAATCTCCATGAACATTATAAAACTCAATGTTCCAATTAGTAAAATCCCAAAAAGGTCGATCCATTCCACCATGGAAGAATTCAACATTGATCGTGCGCCTTACATGTCTACCACAAAAAAAAGTACATAATTCTGTGTTAAAACAACTTGCGTTATCAATGGTAAAGGAACACACACAATGTATGGGCGATGATGTATATGAGTGTTACAATAAATTCTTTCAAAGCAGGTGGCGATGAGGAAATTGTGAGTTGCATTAAGCGTATGGTAATTTATGCAACAGAGTGCAATTTCAACATTCAGTTTGTTGGGATACCATCTCATGTTGGCATACGCAAGCACGATCACGTAGACAAATTGGCGAAAGAAGCCTGCAGCAAAGATCCTGTGAACATAGATCTTGGGATGCCTCTTGCTAGCGTTGCACATATATTGAAAAGTTCTCATAAGGAAGAACTAGTAGATCTGATTAACACTCAAAGGCCTGAAAGCTGTACCAGAAGGCACTACGATCAGTATAGAGATAGCAAGCCTTCCTATGGTGGAAACCGAAGTCAACCAGACAGTGTGACGTGGTTATTGCCAGAATACGTTTAGGTTACAGAATATACTGGCAATTGCACGGTGCAAGAAGTGCAGATGAATCTAGATGTAGACTGTATAACAAAGAAAACAAACGAACGCTTGAGCACTATATCTCGGAATGTCATGTGATACAGCCTTTCATCTGATACTTTGGAAGATATACTCGTACTATATCCTAAATTTACTATGTAGTAACTACCGTAAACAAATAACAGTATTATGTAAACAGTGGCGAAAGCATATGGAAATAATATTTTTGTATGATGAATGATTTCTATTTCTATTTTACCATGTACAATTACAGTAGCCACAGACTACTATACTATGTCACATATATGTAAAACTGTAATCATGATTGCTCACGCATGAGCAGATAGCCAGGTGGTAAATAAACTTACTTAACTTTTGAATTTCAGTCACTGAGGGGGAGGACGCGGTGGATAACTGTCCCACCCTCCCGCGGCTGAAGAGTGCGCTTCATCCTGTAGTTCAGTGGATAGTCCTACTGAATCCATTGCCATGCAACGGGCATGCGCTGTAGGTGATCCCGACGCCCTGGTGAACGACGCTGAAGAAGGAAATGACGGCTTCACATTGGTGAAGTCGAAAGCAAAGAAAAAAAGAAAGTCTGACAATGCCGGTAAGTCGCCACTGGCACCAAAGAAAAATTACGTCCGCCTCACCTTCCCTGAAGGCATAGCGAAATCCGAAAAAAGGAAATGGCTGCAGGACCTCGGCAACGACCCTCCGGCCCTGGGGGGTACCCCCCTCGACTTTGTGTGAGGAGACTCTCTCCTCATCATATGTGTATGTCGCTCGCTCGCAGCAGAAATACATTGACGAACTTATTAAGGGATCAATTGGAGGTATTACCTTCAAACTATGTGATGAACCACAAAAACGAGAAAAATATGATGAATACCTTGTGACACACTACAACAAGGATCTCCATCTTGAAAATGTGTATGCACTCGATGGAGTTCACAAGACCATGAGAGTGCACACGGATGGGAAACCACTAAACCGAATCCGCATAATATGGAAAGGAGAGCAACAAACTCCCAGTACATACCACTTTTTTGGAAAATACATGCCCGCCAGCCACGTGCGGCCGTGGTGGGCGTCCCCTGTGATCTGCTATAACTGCATGGGAAGTGACCATGTTGCTAAGTATTACAAAGGCAAGGCACGCTGTGCAGCATGTGATGAACAACATACTGCCAAAGAGTGCCCTCGCAGTGCTGCAGGAGAGAGTACTGCAGATGCACCAGGCTTTGTCCCATCATGCTTCAGGTGTGGGATGACAGGTGTGACTGCCTAGCACTGGGGGTGCACAGCCCTCCCTGCCCTGTCCCCTCGCCCTCCAACCCCTGTGGTACCAGCACCGACCGCGAGTGACCAGCGCGGCCCTCACAACCCAACCCGCGGCTAGCGTGCCGGGGAAGCGCCCGACCGTGCCTTGTGTGATGTCACAAGCCGCAGAGATTTTCCGCGGCTGCCGGCGAATGGAGTGCAGAGGCCACCGAACTACAAGAGACGGTTGCACAACTGAAGGAGAAGGTGCACAAGATGATACTGATCTTCACAGAGGGTATCTTGGGCCTCTAAGCTGCCATACTCTCTGAATTGAAGACCACGCCCCCCTCCCTCCCCTGGCGCCAGCCGAGGCAACCGTCCCTCACCCTCAGGCAGGGATGACCGCAGGCCTGGCGGGGGAATCCCCCGCACAACCATGTGGCAGAAGTGACGTCACGCCAGCTGACCAAGGCGACATAAATGTGGTTGAACTTCTAAAGGAAATGAAAGCTCTGAAAGAACAAAACAACAACTAAATGAAATAACGACGCTGAGGCAGGACATGGAAAAATTAAAAGTGACTGTCATTGTCGTTACTAGTGTTACCATTAGTGATAAAAGGAACGAGGAGAATCGATATCAGACCGCCAGTGCTGATAACCAGAGTGGGCGTGTCAGGCTGACAGCAGTCACGAACAATATCAGGATCCCTTTGACATCGAGTCCAGTGACGCAACCAGCCCCTCTCGTGAATCTGACAACAACGGAAGGAACTGTGCTGAGAAGTGGAACAAAGCTAAGACCAAATATTTGAAATGGTTAAAAGTGCTTTTAAGTTTACGACTACCATCTGTAATGAAATCCATATTCATAAAGTTATATGTTTCTTATGTGAATCTATAATTCGTAATATTAGAGGATATAACAGAATGAAGTACAAATTACCTAATAAAACACTATTCACAATCTAATTCATATCATGGAATATGCGTAATATTAAGCCTAGGCTGACTGATCTAGAATTTTACATCCGTGAATATATTGATGTTATTTGCGTGCAGGAACCTTTTGCTGCTGCTGTTAAGATGAAAAGAGCATCTGCACTTAAGGGATATTATTCATATGTGAATACAGCCATGACTAGATTGTTGTCATATGTGAAGGTAACACACACATAAATTAGTTAAAAAATCCGAGAAACACTGATGTTCAATTTCATAATGTAAAAATCCAGACTGCCTCTGTTTTTTTCACTGTATAATGTATATGCCATATACTCTAAATTTCTGGCTAGTTCTCTCCCCAATTTTCACAAGCAAGGCAAGTTATGCATGGGCGACTTCAATGCAAGGCATCCACACTTTGGAGACAACCAACGTAATAGTAATGGGGAGGAATTCAAACATTTCATCAACAGTAGATCATTGACAGTATATGACACAGAAGCAGAGACTCATTTGTTAGGTGGCAGGTTACATTAGTATTTGGCAAAAATTTAGTTCACGGTAATGTCTGTACTTCACTGGTATGAGAGTTAGTGACCACATTGCAATCCGAACAGACTATACTGCGGACAGCGACTCAGCCCCTAAACCACCTAGGCTCAGAATAATCATCCCACCGGGCCTGGAGCATCACTTCAAGGCACGGGACTATGACTGGTATAACACCTACGAAATAACAACTGTTGAAAATTTTTCTCAGGATTTAATCAAAGTTGTCACTGACTACTATAATACATGGGTCTGTCCACGAAACAGACCCATGTATTATATGGAAACTCGAAGAAAAAGAGGCCCCAGGCCTCCCATGCACCGAGGTGGATCAATGACCCTATTCTGGCCAAGCAACATAATCGGGTCCAGGAGCTTGCTAATTGTTATAAAGATAGTAAGACGACAGATACTCTTCTGCAGTTTCTTAAAGCCAACAAGGAATTCAGAGAATTAAAAACTCAGATTCTTAGTAAACACTGGGAACAATTCCTGCAAGGTATCAATAGTCGAACTTCTGTGGCTGACATGTGGAGAAAAATTAATAGGCTGACAGGTAAAGCTCTCACAACACCGCAGTTCCACAGTCCACAAGAACAAGCTAATATGCTGCTGGAGCAGTGGGCCGGGAATTCTCAGCTAAACTCACTTCCACAAGGGATAAAGGATCAACTCGACAAGTCGAAAATAGATAGGAACTTTAATATAGCAGTAGCCTGTGCTGCTATTGACCCCTCCGACTTTGCCGAAATATCCGAGTGCCCTTCTCAAAGGTAAGGCAACCGCCCCTGGCGAAGATGGCATTACTTACGGTGTTCTTCGCCACATTGCTCAGCTACCAGGCAACTCACTGTTGCACCTGTATAGACTCAGTCTATCACAAGGAATCATCCCAAGCTCCTGGAGTAAAAGCTTAATCACTCCTATACCTAAACCTAATACTGACAAATACAGGCCCATTTCCTTGACCTCCTGTCTGTGCAAAGTACTTGAGAGGATAATACTGAACAGGCTTATGTATCGCATAAATGCTAAGTTATCCCCCAGACTGTATGGATTTCTCCCAGGGCGTAGCAGTCAGCACTGTTTTGCAGAACAAACACAAACCCAGGCATGCAAACCGTATTTCTTGATCTTAAATCTGCCTTTGATATTACAAACAGATAAATCATCCTTGAGCAACTAACTAGTTTTGGTATTCAGGGAAAATGTGAACATGGATTCAAATGTAACTATCGAATCGATCGGCTCAGGTTCTCTTCAGGATCACGCGTATACACGTGACGGCACCGGACCGGTCCGGATGGGCACGTGGACTGGCGTGTTAGGCTTAATATTTTAAGAATACTCATACAAAAGTATTTGAACTCACACCTCAGGGAGGCGCACTTGGTCCCATGTTATT
>NC_051395.1:5750286-5786462 GCF_015228065.2 Penaeus monodon
TACAACAAAACGCATCATGCTCTTCTCCCAGCCCTGCAAGGATTCGTCAGTGTAGCATTCATATGTATTGGACAGAGTTTAAAGGGCTCATTTAAATTCAAGTGCATACTGCTTAAGTATAGCGGGGACTATAATATACATTTTTGTCCACATTTTCCACGGTGGTACAAAACGCCCATAAAGGGTCTTACTTATGAGTATATTCAGCTGAGCTAAGTGTTTACATGTGATTCCTTGAACAACACTAGGTGCAATGCATGATAATCTATACTGACCGTATGTAGAAAAGTAAAGAGTCTTGCAATCTTGACATTGATACCATGGTCATTCCCAAACAATTGTCCAAAGTGGCTTCAGCCGCTCCACAGCCTTTTTCAGGTTTCTGATGAACCTGCATCATTGACATCCCCCGGGGTATTTGTCCTGCTGGCAAAATCTAGCTAAATGTCATTTATACGAAACTTGGGCAGAGGGATTCCTTTGGTTAAGAGCCTTTTTTTTTCAGTCGAGATTATCAAGCCACCTAAATAGCCCTTGCTGAAAGTATATCTAGAATCCTTGCATTCTCTCCTCGGATGAGGATTTAATCAAATATCATGGGGAAATAGCAATAATGGAGTCATTGCCTCAAGTGGTATATCGCCTAAAATCATGCTTAGGATTTTAAAATAACATGGGACCCGTGCGCCTCCCTGAGGTGTGAGTTCAAATACTTTGTATGAGTATTCTTAAAAATATTAAGCCTAAACGCCAGCCACTTTCCATCCGACGGTCCGTGCCCGTCCCTGTATGCGTGATCTTGAAAAAACCCTGAGCCGATCGATTCGATAGTTACATTTGAATCCTGTTCACATTTTCCCCCTGTACCAAAACTAGTTAGTTGCTCAAGGATGATTATCTGTTGGTAATATCAAAGGCGATTTAAGATCAGAAATACGTTTTGCATGCCTGGTTGTGTTTGTTCTGCAAAACAGTGCAAACTGCTACGCCTGGGAGAAATCCATACAGTCTGGGGGTAACTTAGCATTTTTGCGATAAATAGCCTGTTCATATTATCCTCTCAAATTTGCACAGACAGGAGTCAAGAAATGGGCCTGTATTGTCAGTATTGGTTTAGGTATAGGATGTTTAAAGCTTTTACTCCAGGAGCTTGGGATGATTCCTGTGATTAGACTGAGTCTTATACAGGTGCAACATGAGTTGCCTGGTAGCTGGCAATGTGGCGAAGAACACCGTAATAATGCCATTTCGCCAGGGGCGGTTGCCTTACCTTTGAGAAGGGAAACTCGGATATTTCGGCAAGTCGAGGGTCAATGCAGCACAGGCTACTGCTATATTAAAGTTCCATCTATTTTCGACTTGTTCCGAGTTGACCCTTTTATCCTTGGGGAGTGAGTTAGTTTGAGAATTCCCGCCCCTGCTCAGCAGCATATTAGCTTTTTCTTGTGACTGGGGAAAACTGCGGTTTGTGAGAGCTTTACCTGTCAGCCTATTAATTTTTCTCCACTGTCGCCACAGAAGTTCGACTATTGATACCTTCAGGAATTGTTCCCAGTGTTTACTAAGAATCTGAGTTTTTAATCTCTGAATTCCTTGTTGCTTAAAAAACTGCAGAAAGTATCTGTCGTCTTACTATCTTTATAACAATTAGAAAAGCTCCTGGCCGATTATTTCTTGGCCAAATAGGGTCTTGATCCACCTGGGTGCTGGGAGGCTGGGGCCTCTTTTTCTTCGAGTTTCCATTAATACATGGGCTTTTTTTCTGGACAGACCATGTATTATATTTATTTCAGTGACAACTTTGATTAAATCCTGAGAAAATTTTTCAAAGTTTTTATTTCGTAGTGTTTCCATTCATAGTCCCCGTCCCTTGAAGTGATGCTCCACCCCGGTGGGATGATTATTCTGAGCCTAGGTGGTTTGGGGGCTGAGTCGCTGTCCGCATATAGTCTGTTCGGATTGCAATGTGGTCACTAACTCTCATACCAGTGAAGTACAGACATTACCGTGAACTAAATTTTTGCCAAAAACTAATGTAACCTCCACCTAACAATGAGTCTCTGCTTCTGTGTCATATACTGTCAATGATCTACTGTTGGATGAAATGTTTTGAATTCCTCCCCATTAAATATTACGTTGGTTGTCTCCAAAGTGTGGGTGCTTGCATTGAAGTCGCCCATGCATAACTTGCCTTGCTTGTGAAAATTGGGAGAGAACTAGCCAGAAATTTAGAGTATATGGCATATACATTATACAGTGAAAAAAACAGAGGCAGTCTGGATTTTTTCATTAGAAATTGAACATCAGTGTTTTTTCGGGTTTTTTAACTAATTTATGTGTGTGTTACCTTCACATATGACAACAATCTAGTCATGGCTGTATTCACATATGAATATCCCTTAAGTGCAGATGCTCTTTTCATCTTAACAGCAGCAGCAAAAGGTTCCTGCACGCAAATAACATCAAAATATCCGGATGTAAAATTCTAATCAGTCAGCCTAGGCTTAAAATTACGCATATTCCATGATATGAAATTTAAATTGTGAATAGTGGTTTTATTAGGTAATTTGTACTTCATTCTGTTATATCCTCTAATATTACGAATTATAGATTCACATAAGAAACATATAACTTTATGAATATGGATTTCATTACAGATGGTAGTCGTAAACTTAAAAGCACTTTTAACCATTTCAAATATTTGGTCTTAGCTTTGTTCCACTTCTCAGCACAGTTCCTTCCGTTGTTGTCAGATTCACGAGAGGGGCTGGTTGCGTCACTGGACTCGATGTCAAAGGGATCCTGATATTGTTCGTGACTGCTGTCAGCCTGACACGCCCACTCTGGTTATCAGCACTGGCGGTCTGATATCGATTCTCCTCGTTCCTTTTATCACTAATGGTAACACTAGTAACGACAATGACAGTCCTTTTAATTTTTTCCCTGTCCTGCCTCAGCGTCGTTATTTCATTTAGTTGTTGTTTTGTTCTTTCAGAGCTTTCATTTCCTTTAGAAGTTCAACCACATTTATGTCGCCTTGGTCAGCTGGCGTGACGTCACTTCTGCCACATGGTTGTGCGGGGGATTCCCCCGCCAGGCCTGCGGTCATCCCTGCCTGAGGGTGAGGGACGGTTGCCTCGGCTGGCGCCAGGGGAGGGAGGGGGGCGTGGTCTTCAATTCAGAGAGTATGGCAGCTTAGAGGCCCAAGATACCCTCTGTGAAGATCAGTATCATCTTGTGCACCTTCTCCTTCAGTTGTGCAACCGTCTCTTGTAGTTCGGTGGCCTCTGCACTCCATTCGCCGGCAGCCGCGGAAAATCTCTGCGGCTTGTGACATCACACAAGGCACGGTCGGGCGCTTCCCCGGCCCCGCTAGCCGCGGGTTGGGTTGTGAGGGCCGCGCTGGTCACTCGCGGTCCGGGGCTGGTACCACAGGGGTTGGAGGGCGAGGGGACAGGGCAGGGAGGGCTGTGCACCCCCAGTGCTAGGCAGTCACACCTGTCATCCCACACCTGAAGCATGATGGGACAAAGCCTGGTGCATCTGCAGTACTCTCTCCTGCAGCACTGCGAGGGCACTCTTTGGCAGTATGTTGTTCATCACATGCTGCACAGCGTGCCTTGCCTTTGTAATACTTAGCAACATGGTCACTTCCCATGCAGTTATAGCAGATCACAGGGACCCCACACGGCCCCACGTGGCTGGGGCATGTATTTTCCAAAAAAGTGGTATGTACTGGGAGTTTGTTGCTCTCCTTTCCATATTATGCGGATTCGGTTTAGTGGTTTCCCATCCGTGTGCACTCTCATGGTCTTGTGAACTCCATCGAGTGCATACACATTTTCAAGATGGAGATCCTTGTTGTAGTGTGTCACAAGGTATTCATCATATTTTTCTCGTTTTTGTGGGTTTATCACATAGTTTTTGAAGGTAATACCTCCAATTGATCCCTTAATAGTTCGTCAATGTATTTCTGCTGCGAGCGAGCGACATACACATATGATGAGGAGAGAGTCTCCTCACACAAAGTCGAGGGGGTACCCCCCAGGGCCGGAGGGTCGTTGCCGAGTCCTGCAGCCATTTTTTTTTTTCGGATTTCGCTATGCCTTCAGGGAAGGGGAGGCGGACGTAATTTTCTTTGGTGCCAGTGGCGACTTACCCGGGTTGTCAGACTTTTCTTTTTTTCTTTGCTTTCGACTTCACCAATGTGAAGCCGTCATTTCCTTCTTCAGCGTCGTTCACCAGGGCGTCGGGATCAACCCACAGCGCATGCCCGTTGCATGGCAATGGATTCAGTAGGACTATCCACTGAACTACAGGATGAAGCGCACTCTTCAGCCGCGGGGGGGTGGGACAGTTTTTCCACCGCGTCCTCCCCCTCAGTGACTGAAAATTCAAAGTTAAGTAAGTTTATTTACCACCCCGGCTATCTGCTCATGCGTGAGCAAACATGATTACAGTTTTACATATATGTGACATAGTATAGTAGTCTGTGGCTACTGTAATTGTACATGGTAAAATAGAAATAGAAATCATTCATCATACAAAAATATTATTTCCATATGCTTTCGCCACTGTTTACATAATACTGTTATTTGTTTACGGTAGTTACTACATAGTAAATTTAGGATATAGTACGAGTATATCTTCCAAAGTATCAGATGAAAGGCTGTATCACATGACATTCCGAGATATAGTGCTCAAGCGTTCGTTTGTTTTCTTTGTTATACAGTCTACATCTAGATTCATCTGCACTTCTTGCACCGTGCAATTGCCAGTATATTCTGTAACCTAAACGTATTCTGGCAATAACCACGTCACACTGCCTGGTTTACTTTGGTGCCACCCATAGGAAGGCTTGCTATCTCATACTGATCGTAGTGCCTTCTGGTACAGCTTTCAGCCTTTGAGTGTTAATCAGATCTACTAGTTCTTCCTTATGAGAACTTTTCAAATATTTGCAACGCTAGCAAGAGGCATCCCAAGATCTATGTTCACAGGATCTTTGCTGCAGGCTTTTTTCGCCAATTTTCTACGTGATCGTGCTTGCGTATGCCAACATGAATGGTATCCCAACAAACTGAAAGTTGAAAATTTCACTCTGTTGCATAAATTACCATACGCTTAATGCAACTCAAAATTTCCTCATCGCCACCTGCTTTGAAAGAATTTATTGTAACACTCATATCCCTCATCGCCCATACATTGTGTGTGTTCCTTTACCATTGATAACGCAAGTTGTTTTTAACACAGTTTATGTCTTCTTTTTTGTGGTAGACATGTAAGGCGCACGATCAATGTTGAATTTTTCCATGGTGGAATGGATCGACCTTTTGGGATTTTACTAATTGAACATTGAGTTTTATAATGTTTTATGGAGATTTTGTGTATCTGAGGCGCGCGTGTGTTGATTAGTCACGTCTACTTGCGTGATTTTATGTTACAGTTGTTTTTTTTGGGAAAACTGAGAGACACGAGGGTTCCCCCAGAGCTTTGACCCCCAAAAATGGTGGAAATAAATATCATTCTATCCGAAAAGGGTAGTAAGTTTTTAAATTTTGATCTTACGTTTACTATCCTTGCTGTTCTCGGGGCGCCGAGGATAATCCTCATAGCTTCATTTTGTACTACTTCCAAGTTATTCATTTCTGATTCCTTACACTGCATCAAGTGCAGTGCATATTAGTCTATAACTGACCTTATAAAAGCCAAGTAAAACAGTCTAGCGGGCTTAACATTGATGCCACGTTCTCTTCCGACAAGAACTTTCAACGGTTTCAATCTCTCCAAGAGTCTTTTGTTTAGAGAAAGTTCAAAATTCGGAGAATGGTACGACCTTTCCGTTGAAATTAATCAAAGTGAAGAGTATTTTTTTGGGTAATTCTGGGATAAATTCGACCTTTGGGACGGTCCGGCGCAACTTTCAAAAAGAATGAATTTTTTCGACTTTTTGGGGGGTGCCCCGCAAAAATCATATATGAAACAAATCACAATTTTATACTCTATGGCATGCAAAAGAAATCAACTAGCTATCTAAAACCATTTTTTTTTTATCATTTGAGTGGATCAAGGTAGGCATTTCTCGGGACGGTCTCCTTAACTATGGTTATGAAACAATTCTGCGCTTATCTTTTGATAAGATATTGACTCTACCGAGAAAATATGATGGTTTCTATCACACCCTGAAATCTACTATAATGAGAAAGTTTATTACAAGCCCATATTGCTGTATTAATATGTGAATTAACACATAAATAAACAACATTCTGCCTCTGTGCTATGGCATATAAAATTCCTTTTCAATCATTGTATAAAGACCAACATTAGCAGAGGCAAAAACATAAATCTTAAAAACGGCCCAAATCTTTCATTGGAGACGAATATAGTTATCAGACAGAATCATATTCTAATACTCAGAGATAACGCCAAAGTCTACTATATTGCCTTTAGTTAAAGAAATATGCATATTTCTGTGTTGTTTGGGTGTTAATGTACTTCGCTGTTGTAGCAGTAAAGTTTAGGGATAATCCATGAGCAATTCATTCATTATATTAAATTTCAGGGGTGTGTATGAACCATCCATGTTTCTCGGGAGAATCAGTATCTTATCAAAAGATAAGCACAGAATTGTTTCATAACCACAGTTAAGGAGACCGTCCCGAGAAATGCCTACCTTGATCCACTCAAATGATTAAAAAAAAACGGTTTTAGATAGCTAGTTGATTTCTTTTGCATGCCATAGAGTATAAAATTGTGATTTGTTTCATATATAATTTTTTTAGCGGGGCACCCCCCAAAAAGCCGAAAAAAATAATTATTTTTGAAAGTTGCGCCGGAGACCGTCCCAAAGGTCGAATTTATCCCTGAATTACCTAAAAAAATACTCTTCACTTTGATTAATTTTACGGGAAGGTCGTACCATGCTCCGAATTTTGAACTTTCTCTAAACAAGAGACTCTTGGAGAGATTGAAACCGTTGAAAGTTCTTGTCGGAAGAGAACGTGCTCAATGTTAAGCCCGCTAGACTGTTTTTTTACTTGGGCTTTTTATAAGGTCAGTTAAGACTAATATGGCCTGCACTTGATTCAGTGTAAGTAATCAGAAATGAATAACTTGTAAGTAAGTACAAAATGAAGCTATGATGATTATCCTCGGCGCCCGAAACAGCAAGGATATTGAACGTGAGATCAGAATTAAACTTCTACCCAATTTCGGAATAGATGATATTTATTTCCACCAGATTTGGGGTAAAGCTCTGAGGGAACCCTCGTATATCTCAGATTTCCAAAAACAACTGTAACATTAAAATCACGCAAGTAGACGTGAACTAATCACACCACGCGCGGCCCTCAATACACAAAATTCTCCCATGAACATTATAAACTCAATGTTCCAATTAGGTAAATACCAAAGGTCGATCCAATTCCCCATGGAAGAATTCAAACATTGATCGTGCGCCTTACTGTCTACACAAAAAAGTACATAATTGTGTGTTAAAACAATTGCGTTATCACCGTAAGGAACACACACAATGTATGGGGCGTGATGTATATGAGTGTTACGCCTGACGATAGTACAGTCCTAGGATAAAGAGCTGGTTGTACTTGCGCTGTATACAAAAATGGCTTACTACAACATCAAGTTCATATGAGACTACAAAATTGGGCCAGCACTACACAAATTTAATGTCTCGCTGCTCTGGAGTAGTTTTCTGTGACTCTCAGAGTGCTTTTCGGACACTAAATTCTTTCAAGCAGGTGGCGATGAGGAATTGTGGAGTTGCATTAAGCGTATGTAATTTATGCAACAGAGCGCATTTCAACATTCAGTTTGTATGGATACCATCTCATAGGTGGCATCGCAGCACGACCACGTAGACAAATTGGCGAAAGAAGCCTGCAGCAAAGATCCTGTGAACAATAGCATCTTTGGTGCCTCTTTAGCTACGTTGCCAGATATTGAACAGTTCTCATAAGGAAGAACGAGTAGATCGATTAACACATCAAAGGCCTGAAAGCTGTACCTAAAAAGGCACTGGTACGATCAGTATAGAGATAGCAGCCTTCCTATGGGTTGCACCGAAAGTCAAACCAGACAGTGTGACGTGGTATTGCCAAATAGCTTTAGTTTACAGAATATACTGGCAATTGCACGGTGCCAAGAAGTGCAGATGATCTTAGATGTAGACTGTAACCAAAGGAAAACAAACGAACGCTTGAGCACTAATATCTCGGAATGTCATGTGATACATCCTTCATCGGAATACTTTTGGAAGATATCTCGTACTATATCCGAAATTTTACTATGTATAACTACCGTAAACAAATAAAGTATAGTTCAACAGTTGGCGAAGCATATGGAAATACTATTTTTGTATGATGAATGATTTCTATTTCTATTTTTACATGTACAATTACCGTAGCCACAGACACTATACTATGTCACATATATGAAAAACGTAATCATGATTGCTCACGCATTGAGCCTGATGCCAGGGTGGTAAATACACTTACTTAACTTTTTGAATTTCATCACTGATGGTGGAGGACCGCGGTGGATAACTGCCGCACCTCTCGCATCTGCGGCTGAGAGTGCGCTTCATCCTGTAGTTCAGTGGTAAGTCTAGCTGAATTCCTGGCATTGCGCTAGCGTATAGAGCAACGGTACATGCGCTGAGAGGTGATCTCCCTGAGCGCCCTGGTGAATGCTGACTGCTGAAGAAGGAAATTGACGGCTTCACAATTGGTGAAGTCAAAGCAAAGAAAAGATATAGAAAGTCGGACAATGTCTGGTAAGTCGCCGATGGCACCTAGGAGAAGAATTATCGTCGCCTCGCTTCGCCTGAAGGCATGAGGTCGGAAATCCGAAAAAGGAAATGGCTGCAGACCTCGGGCTAACGACCCTCCGGCGCCTGGGGGGGTACTCCTGCCCTCGACTTTGTGTAGAACTCTCTCAGGGCTCATCATATGTTATGTCGGCTGCGTCTCTGGCTCGCAGGCAGAAATACATTGACGAACTTATCTAAAGGATGCAACTATGGAGTTATTACGTGCTTCAATCTAATGTGATGACCACAAAACGAGAAAAATATGATGAATATACCTGTGTACTACACTACAACAAGGATTGCGTCCATCTGGAAAGATAGAAGATGTGTTACTGGGCTGAGTCTCGATGGAGTTGCACAACAACCACACGGATGGGAATAGTTCGCTACTAACCGCATGCGGGCTTAATATGGAAAGGAGAGGCACAAACTCCCAGTATCTATACGACATTTTTTGGAAAATGGGCATGCCGCGCCGGCCACGTGGCGGCCGTGTGGGCGTCGCGCTGTGATCTTCATTTATAACTGGGCATGGGAATAGTGACCATGTTGCTAAGTATTTGCAGCATAGGGGCAAGGCACGCTGTACCAGGCATGTGGGTGAACAACCATATCTGGTCTCTGATAAGAGTGCCTGTTCTCCGCAGTGCTGCAGATAAGAGTAGCATGGCAGATCAGGCCAGGCTTTGGTCTCCGATGCATGGCTGTCAGGTAGTGGGTATACTAGGTGTGGACTGGCCTGGGCACTGGGGGGTGCACATAGTCCTCTCCTGCCCTATCCTCCGTTCGCGCCTCCAGACCCTGAGTGGTAGCCTAGCACCAGGGGACCGCGAGTGACGGCAGGGCGGCGGTCCTCCCAACCAACCCGCGGCTAGGCGTGCGGGTAAGAAAGCGCCCGACCGTTCCTTGTGTGATGTCACAAAGCTCGGCAGGAGTATTTTACCGCGGCTAGCCGGGCGTAATGAGTGGGCAGTTAGGCCACCGAACTATCTATAGACACGTGTGTCTACACTGAAGGTAGGTAAGGTGCAAAGACATGATACTGATCTTGCAGCAGTAGGGTATGCTTGGGGCCTCTTAAGCTAGCCATAGCTCTCTGAATTAAGACCACGGGCCCTCCTCCCTCCCCTGGCGCAGCTCGAGGACAAAAAACCGTCCTCTTGATACCCTTAGGCTTGAGGGTTTGGCGGGGAATCCGCGCCCACGACGCATGTGGGCATGAAGTGACGTCAATTACGCTCACTGACCAGGCGACATAATGTGGTTGAAGCTTCTAAAGGAAATGAAAGCTCTGAAAGATAAAACAACTATAATGAAATAAGCGTACTGCTGAGCAGGAACATGTGGAAAATTAAAGTGACTGCGGCTTGTCGTGATTACTAGTGTTATCCATTAGTGATAAAAGGTACTCAGAGAGTAATTCAGATATCAGACAGCGAGCCAGTTGCATGATACTAGAAGTGGGCAGTGTCAGGCTGACGAGCAGTCACGGAGCGAATATCTAAGGATCGCCCCTTTGACTCGAGTCGCAGTGACGCAACCAGCCCTCTCGTGAATCTTCTTACAGGGCGGAAGGGACTGTGCTGAGTAAGTGGAGACTAAGATCCAAAACTAGACCAAATATTTGAAATGGTTAAAAGTGATTTTATGTTTGAGCGACTGTACCATCTGTAATGAATCATTAATCTATTAGAAAGTTATTATGTTTCTTGATGTGATATCTATAATTCGTCCATATTTAGATAGGATATAGACTGAATAAGAGTGACGAAGATTGCGCTAATAGAAACATTCACATCTATATTCATATTCAATGGAATATGCGTAGTACATTTAAGCGCTTAGGCTGACTGATCTGATGAATTTTACTCCGTGTTAATATATAGAATTTGAGTTATTGCGTGCAAGTAACCTTTTGGCTGCTGCTGTTAAGAGTGAAAGGGCACCTGGCAGTCTTAAGGGATTATTTTCATGGAGTGTGACATACAGCCATGATCTGGATAGTTGTCAACGTGAAGGTAAGCACCACATAAATTAGTTAGGCGAAAATTCCGAGAGCACTGATGTTCAATTTCATCGATTTAAAATTCAGACTGCTGTCGTTTTTCAATATGTTACTATATGTACCCATGGCCACAGATACTCAATTTCTGGCTAGTGTCTCTCCCCAGTTTTTCACAAGCAAGGGCTTAAGTTATGTATGGGGCGCTTCAATGCAAGGCAACGCACACTTCGGAGACAACCATCCAGACGTAATCAGTAATGGGGAAGAATTCAATACGTTCCATCAATATATCTCATTGACAGTATATGTGCATCAGAGCAGCAGACTCATTGGGTAGGTGGCTAGGTTAGATTAGTATTTGGCAAAAAATTTTTGTTCATGGTAATGTCTGTAGTCTTCACTGTACGAGGAGTGGGTACTATAGTAATATGCCTTCTGAAAGGTAAGGCAACCGCCCATAGAAGAGCAGGCGAATATGCATTACTTACAGTCGTCTTCGCCACTGCTCAGTTACCAGGCAGCCGCTACGTTTTGCACATGCATACTCTCAGGCCTAGTCACAAGGAATCATCCCGAGAGGCCCTAGAGTAAAAGCTTATCTATCCCGTTATGGCTCTAAACCTAATACTGAAATATTACAGGCTCGCATTCGTGTGGGGGCTTGACCTCCTGTCTGTGCAAAGTATGCTTGAGGGATAATACTGAACAGAGGCTTTGTAGTTCGTATTAAATGCTAAGTTATCCCTCAGTACTGTTGGATTTCTCCCAGGGTGTTAGTGGCATGTCTGCATTGTTTTGGGCAGGATACTTACACAAACACAAACCGCAGGCATGTGGGCAATCCTCGTTATTTTTTTAATCTTAAATCTGCTTGTTGATATTGCAAGCATAGAGAGAATCTCCTTGAGCAACTACTAGTTTTGGTATTCAGGGTAAACTGTTAACTGGATTAGCAATGTATCTTATCGAATCGAAATTCGGCTCAGTTCTCTCCGGATCTACGCGTATACACGTGAGGGAGGGGGGGGGGGGGCTGTACCGGACCGGTCCGGACGGGTCATGTGGACTTTAGCGTGTTAGGCTTAACAGGTTGCCTTTGGCTTTTGCGAGCGACGACTGTGATACGCCTGGGGTAGAACTCTTCATTGGGGTTGGGGTGTGTGTATGTGTGCATGTGTGTGTGTGTGTGTGTGTGTTGTTGTGTGTATAATATTAATAAATTAACCCCTCCTACGTTGACAGGGGAGCGTGCTTCTACGCGGACGTGCAATGTGTATCCTCTGTATAGATGATGTTTTGGATTGCTGATTTAGTATGGGGCATATAAAAGTCAATATATATATTGTGTGATTATCAACTTATATTGTGTATAGTGTGGCATAGTTGGATGTACGTGTTTTTGTCATGTCTGTGCTTTGTTCGAGCGTGTATTTTTTTGTATTATGTGTGAGATACCTGTGTAAAAAACTGTGGGCGTTCCGGACTTGTGTGTATGTGGAAGCAATGAGTGTTAATATCGTAATTGTCCTGTAGTCTTGATTAGAAGTTTGTGTATGGTGTTTTTATTGCATATTTGTTAGTCTGAGGATGTCGGGTGGGGGGGGAACTGGTAAAGCGTTCTCTGTTCTGTGTGTTTTATCAAGTCGTATGTGTTGGGATATCTCTGAGTGTGTTGTGTATAGGCGATGTCATAATTGTGTCTGTCAAGTGTGTGTGTTCATGAATAGTAGAATTATGTGAATGTATTTTTTTCAGATTGCATATTTGTTGTGCGACTGTGTGTGTTGTGTTGGTTGTGTTGTGTTGCTAAATCTGTGTGTATGTTTAAAGATACTGTGTTTGCTAAGTGTGTGTGAATGGTATAGAGTTTGATAGTAAGTTATTTGAAAAAAAAAAAAGGAGGTAGTAAATTGTGTTGGGCGAGTATGTGAAGGGATAGGACTGTGATTGGTGTAAAAGTGTGTAAGGAGGCTCGTAGCAGTGCCGGGAGAGTGACTGTCACCGGGGAATCCCTGTGTTTTGGAAATGTTTTCTAGCAATTTATTGTTTATTTTTTACGCTGCTGAAGCCTGACCCGAGGTCAATTGCTAGCTTAGATGTTCCACCTATGACTGCACGTCTCTACTGTACTTTGTGTGTGTGTGAAGTGATGGAGAGTAGGCGAAGAGAGAGAGAGAGAATTAGTAGACCGCCTATGACAAACACCGTCGTCCGCTGTGCAGCGTGTTTGTTGAATGACTGTAAGAGCATAGAGAGAAGAGAGAGGGGAAAAGAGAAAGAAGAAGGAGATGAGAGAGAGCTAGAGGAGAGATGTAGAGGAGAGAGGAGAGAGAGGTAGAGAGAGAGAGATAGAGAGAGTAGAGAGAGAGTGTGTGTGTGTGTGTGTGGTGTGTGTGTTGTGTGTGTGTGTGTGTGTGTGTGTGTGTGTCGCGCGGGTAGCGCGTGGCGTGCGTGCTGGTGTGTGTGTGTGTGGTGTGTGTGTGGTGTGTGTGTGTGCGTAGGCTGTGGCGTGCGTGCATGTCGGTGCGTGCGTGCGGCATGCATGGCTATGCGTGGCGTGCATGTGGGCTGTGCGTGTGTGTGAGAGAGGAGAGAGAGAGAGAGAGAGAGAGAGAGAGAGAGAGTAGAGTGCAGTAGAGAGAGAGTAGAGAGAGAGAGGTAGGAAGAGAGAGAGAGAGGGCATGTGTGTGTGTGTGTGTGAGAAGTAGAGAGAGTGATGCAGTAGTAGTAGAGAAGAGACGAGTTTCGGGTGGAGTAGATAGGGAGAGTGGAGTATTATGGTGCATGTGTGTAGCGTTTGTGTACTTGTGTGTTTCTGTATGTGCGTTATTTTATGTGATTTTCTAGATCTTCTGGGGGACATGATTGCCAGTAGCGTATTGATTCATGCCACCATAGTTTAAGCCACATTGACCGCGAAATCAGACCGCTCAGCATTGATTTTTCAGCTGTGACTCACTTGAAGCCGCGAGGCATGCGGCGAATCTGTTTAGAGCTAATGCCTTTCTAGAAAAATATCGCAAAATTGAAAGTGCGTACCCAGGGGGTAAGGTAATCTACCGCTGCATGGAACGAATTTGGCCTTAGTCATGTCAAGTCCAGCACTTTCTGTACGCCGCGGGGGGGCCGCGGCTAAGCTCTAGGATGTCCCGCTGCTGTGCGATGATGCCTCTCGTTCACGATATTAACTGACCGGGCCCGCGCCATCGACGTCGGGACTACCCACGCGTTGCGGAATGCCCAGTACGCCTGGTCTCTGTAATCTGTATTCCGACATGTACGAAGAGGATTATACACTACTCCTCTGAAAAAACTGTCTATGACTAGCGATCTCTCTGGGGTAAGTTTTATAAAAATTTTTTGATCTTGTAAAGGTAAAGTCAGTGTCTTTGGAATATACTTTGTTTCTGCATCCCAAAGACTATTTCGCACAGGACTACGCATTTATACATAAAGTATGTTAAAATTATATGGTATAAAACACAACGCTACGCGACACTGACACACGCACGCACAGCCAGGCACGCCGCACGGCACGGCTAGGCAACACAACACACCACCATACTCTACATCACGACAGCACACACACACACTACACACACACACCAGCACACACACAATGCACACCAGCAGCATCAGAGCACAACTAGCAAATAGCACATACATAGACATCGCACCTAATCGTACCGCAACCTTCTTATACTGGTACTGAAACTTGCTGGTAAAGTGTGGTGGGTATGTCAACTTCTTCCCTGTTAATTTTCAGGGTGAGGTTCAAGGCTGTGTCGGCTTGGGCTAACCCTACAATAACTTTTCAAAGCTTGTATGGACTGGACTATATGGCAAGAGCTAAGCTTATCCCCGCCAAGTCAGTGCGGAGCACACACTTAGCAATATTAAGGTCTCGGACCTTGACTTTGCCGACGATGTTGCTCGATCCTATCTGAGTCGCTTGGTAGTCAATTGTGGCGGCCTCTTGATGCTATTTAGGCAATGAGTGGGCGAAGCCTGCCTAAGGCTAGTGGTCTGCGGCTGGACAAGTACCAAGATTCAGGACTTTGGGCGCTGTTTAGGGGGGTGATAATAAAAAAACCCGTGTCAGTCGATCCATGTTCTTTGGCGGCGAGGACGATTGAAGTCACAGAAAGTTTACATAGCGTCTTGGTTAGGCGTAGTCCATATCTCTTGGGTGTCAGGACTAGCGAAGTCAGTATAGTTAAACGGATGAGAGGGGAGGGGGGGTCTGGCAACAGAGCCTATGCACTCGTATCACAAGAGCGTTTGGAGATGTCGGGTAGCCTATGGGCATTAAAGGAAGGACTCAGGGCTGCGTGTCTTCGAAGGCCTTGATACTTCCAGTTTGCTCTATGTGAAGCGAAACTGGACGCTATGTCCAGTGCCTTGGAGTCTCGGCCTTGATGGCCTTTTGTAACAACATCCCTTCGGCGAGCGGATGGCTTTTTGGGTAGGCTAGTTGGCAGGACCGTCAACGTGTCAACTCGCGGTTAGCAGAGCACCGTGAGTACTGGCATGGACGCTGTTACTGTGCATAATCGCGGGATCGCCCACTCAGGCTATATGGCCACCTAGCTCGCCTCCGCTATGAGTCAGAAGACCCTGGGGCCCACACAGGTTGTCTGCTCTGTCGAGACAAAGCCCTGGTTGGAGGAGACGCTGTGGGATCGTCCTGAGGAGATCATGCTTGGGGGCAGGCTCGATCGAGTACTGTCGTGCGGATACTAGAGATGGGCTTCGTGTGGGGCCTGCCTAGGAGGCAATTGTGGGCGGGCTTGAGGGGAGATGGCAGATGGTAATTCTATCTTTTATGCCTCCGGTGAATCATCATGATGTATTAGTTAATATATCATATATATATAGTGCATATAATATGTATACTATACTATTTATATGTCAATTCTATGTATATATATAGAATGCTTATATTATATATGATATAGGGTATTATATTATATATAATATATATGATAGTATTTGTATAGATAGTATATTATATATAATATTATGTGTGTGTGTGTGTGTGTGTGTATGTGATGTGTGTGTGTGTGTATACGCAGTATGTGGTAATTCTTATTTCTGTTACAGATGTGGATAATTCTATTCTGTTACCAATTGGACCACATGGTCTGTTTCCACACGTGGATACTAATGGAGAGGAGACGGGTCGACGACGGGCACCGAAGGAGGAGCCCTTAGGATGCTGTGATGGATACAGGACGTCATCGAAGATCGCCATGGGCCCGGATCCAAGATTTTCGTCAGAAATAGGTACGCACAGATACGTCCCCAGAATGCTGTGCATAGGCGACGCCTGGCGGACGACCATGCAGATCCGGTCAACTCCAGGAGCTCGTAGCGGCAGGTATTAAGGGCCTCCCCGAGATGGCCAGCCCCTCGGGGGGGAGGAGGCCCTCGTCGGCCCCGTATATCGTCGGGAACGAAGATTTACGAGGACGGTGTGGTACGGGTCGAATGAGGACGTGGACGAGATCTGTGAGGGACGTGTTGACGAGACGTGCCGCCGAGTTAGTTTCTGTCTGGGCCATGACTACGAAGGAGGTCAGGACGAATCCGAAGTCAAGGTTAGTAACCTGTGGCGAGACTTTCGAGGACGTGTGAACAGTCGAAACGACATTACCCAAGGACGCTATAGAAGGGATGAGACAGACAGGGGAGCGAGCGGCCACGAAGTATGTAATGTCCAGGGACCACTGCACAGAAGCGTAGACGACCATGGCCATAGTGTAGAGTCACCGTCTTGAGGCGCTCTCAGAGGGCGTGTAGTCGCGAGTAGGTGGCCAGTAGCAATATAAGATGTGTATAATTCTGATTTCTGTTACAGGATGTGGATTAATTCTATTTCTGTATACCCATGGACCACATGGCTGTTTTCCACGTGGATCGCAAATGCACACCACATAAGAAGCCAGCCTTTCGCTGTCAGGCGAGGGCGGGGAGTCACATTTTTATATCTGACCCTCAGGTTTGACGCGAGAGTTCGTGTGAAGCACCGACGCGGTAGGGTCACCTCTCGCCTCCATACCGGTGGAGTTCGTGCTAAGGGGCTACCCACTCGCACTAAGGTCGCTCTCGCGCTCCTCTTCGGCGGCAGGCTGACCGTTGACCGACCGTCCGGCGCGGGCCCGATAGACGCCGTATACTATTACTATGTCGTGTTCTTATGAGCTTGGCTCGTGTGTCAACTCTAAGAAATAAGAGTTCAAGCCGTTAACAAGTATTAAAGCGCGACACCCCCTGCTCACCCTTGTATGCTTAAGGGATGATGAGCCTTTACATTATCCGTGTGTGTGTGTGTGTGTGTGTGTGTGTTTATGTAATATATTGATTGTGTAATGTATGGTATACTGTGCTGTTATGTATTAGAATATTCGAATGAAAAAAAAAAAAAAAAAAAAAAAAAAAAAATATATATATATATATATAATTATATATATTACGATATAGTTCGGTATATTATTAATATTATTAATAGTTATAGTGATAGATAGTTTACACACACACACACGACAGCACACACACACACACACACACGAGCACCACCCACACTACAACATATATGAATTATTAACTATATAGTATTATAGTATAATACAGTATATGTATATCTAATATATAGTATATATGATAATATATTATGTTTGTGTTTGTGTGTGTGTGTAAATATATAATATATATATATTACTATATTATATATTATAACTATATAGTATATTATATATGTAAGTATATAGTTATAATATAATATATATGTTATATTTATTTACTTATTTATTTATGCTATTGCATGTCATTTATATATATATAATAGATTATATAGTATATATAATAGCTCATTTTATATGAATATATAATAACTAACTAATTATATTTTATTTTATATATGTAGTACACCCATATATGTGATGTGTGTGTGTGTGTGTGTGTGTGTGTGTGTGTGTGTGTGTGTGTGTGTGTGTGTGTGTGTTTGTGTGTGATGTGTGTCGTTGTGTTGTGTGTGTGTGTGTGTATGTGGTGTGTGTGTGTGTGTGTGTGTGTATGTTGTGTGTTGTGTTTGTGTTGTGTGTGTAGTGTGTGTGTGTGTGTGTGTGTTTGATTGGGTGTGTGTGTGTGTTTTTTTCTGTGTGTGTGTGTGTGTGTGATTTTCTCTTTTTTAAGGTATTGTGTGTGTGATGCTATGCTTCGCAAGTGTGCGTGTCGTAACAACATAAACTGCCTGGGTTACACACTCACATTATATACATCACTAGCAGCACATGCATGCCTCTATATCTACCCACACACAACACACACGACACGCACGTAACACAACATCACTATATATATATCATATATAGATACTATAATATATTATATATAGTTATATATATATTATTAGTAGTATATATATATGGATATATAAAATTTACAGATATATGAACTATATATCTATAACATAGGTAGGCATGATGATCTATGGATATATGATAACATGTATGAATACATATTATACATCCGATGTATACATAGTACATACAAGATATATGGATTATATCATATACGTATACACATAGACATTATACCTATAGTGTATATATATATATTATATATATAGATAGTAGTATGTATATATATATATATATAGTAGTTAGTATAGTGTAGTATATATAATATATTATACAGTATACATATGAAAATGAGAAAGAATAGCTAAGATGGCTCTGCCGTCGCAAACTACAAAATTTTTTGGGGCATAAAGCCACGTATGTATCGTTAGGAAGATAATTAGCGAGATTGAAGAGTATGGAGATCCACCTGAGGAAGATAGGGGACAGCGAGACGTTTTTTTGATGGGCTAGTTGGGCTGTTTATAAAGGAGTATGAAGCAGAGGATTTAACATGCTGAAATAGCTGCTATATTATGATGTAATGCGTTTTAGTTGCATATATTAGGATCGTTTTATATATTATTATTAGTCATTATTATATACTACTACTGTAGCTACTATTACTGTCATCAAAGTTATCATTCGCATCGCCATCATCATTATCATTATGCATTATGCATTATCATGTCATCATCATCATCATCATCAATCATCATCATCATCATCATGGCATCATCATCATCATCATACTATGCATCATTCGATCATCATCATCATCATTCATGCATTATGGCATGTCTACCATCGTTGTTTATCTATTGATTTATCTATTTGTGGAGTTCTTATTATCTATTATTATCAGTATTCATGTATAAAGAAGAAGGAGAATGCAGAAATATCTCTTTCTCATTTTGTCCTGTCATGTCACTTATGGACGTGAAATCGTTTGATATATTTCTGAGCTCACATATTCTCATGAAAATAACAAAAGCCCTTTTCGATACACTGCCAGTACAAATCAAAATGGGGCAGTTCTTCGGTGGTGATGGAGGGGGGAAAAGCAATTGCATTCTATTTTTAGACGTATTTCGTGTGTAAACACACTACGTATGTATGTATTTTTTATATATGAAGCAATCTTCCTCGTCTTACTTAAGCTATGAGGGCAAGGGCCTCCCTTGATGGGGTCCCCCAGCGCACCAACGATGATTCATAGTTCGTGGATTATCGGGCGATGATATTGTGATGATGATGTATGATGGATGGGCTGATGTGAATGTGATGATGATGATGATGATGATGATGAATAGATGATAGAGTGATGATGATGATAGATGGTGATGGTGTGATGATAACGATTATGATGATGCGTTAATCACTATGGATGTAATGTTGAAGATTATATGATAATTTAACAATAATCTTAATGATATGATATTATAGTATATAGTCTAACAGTATTATTAATATCGAAATAATTATACATAGATATACAATTAAGCAATAATAATAGATGCGATAGAGCTATCAATAAAAGTGACTAATAAGTTTTAGATAATAACGTGAATAATTTATAATAGCAATTAATAATTATTTATTATTATTAACGCATTATCATTATATTTATTATAATAAAGAACAACAATATGATTAGCGAACAATAATAATAAATGAATAACTATCATTATAGTAGATAATAATTAAGTATTATATAGATACAATGATGGAATGATAATTATGCATTATCATAATAATATTAATATTATTCTCATCACGTATCATTAGTGTTATTATCATTGCTATTATCATTATTACTATTATTATTATTATATTATTATATATATTATCGTCATCATGCTATTCATTATTCTTGACGATTATGATTTCTATTTGCATTTTTTTATCATTATCTATTACTATCATATTATCATCTTATGAGGGTTATGTTTACATTAAATTATTGTTACTCATCATCATCATTGTTACTATAATTATGATTAATATCATCATCATTATTATTTTATTATAGTTATTCGTTGTTGTTGTTATTAGTATTTCTATCATTACATTATTTATGATTATGAGTGATTATTATTATTATCATCACGGCTGCGCATGCATACCATCATCATTCCGGTACCTGGCTTCTTCTTGCATGCCTCTTGGGCGCTTCTGTCTTCAGTGCATCTCCTGCGATCCTCGATTCTGTGTCGTAGTCGGATACCTGGTGCAAGCTTGATTTCATTGATGGGTGTAGAAGTCGTACACGGATTCCCAGCAATCGACAAAGCATTCGCGGTATCCCTTCTTCCAAGGTGCTCCTCTTCGATCGTACTCCATCGTATCTCCTGCGATCATTCGATTGAGGGAGAGGCTGTGTCGTAGTCACACGCTGTGTTACTTGATTTCATTGTATGGTGTAGAAGTCAGGACACGGATCACGCAGCGACGACGAACTGGCATTTCCAGCGGTAGTGTAAAACTGCCTATCTCCTTGGGCTCCTCTTACGATCTGTCTCTCAGTCATCTTCCTGCGATCTCGATTCTGTTGTCGTATCACCTGTGAACTTGATTTCATTGTATGGTGTAGAAGTCGACACGGATCCCTGCGAGCGACGTAATTCCCAACCATTCCTAGCCTTCTTCTTATTTTACGTACCAATTTTCTAATTATTTCGACTAATGTTATTGGTCTGGCTGGGAGATGTTTTCTTTCTTCATCTGTCATCCTCATTCTGAAATGTTGCATCCTGATTTACTCTTAGTAGTCTCTGTGGCTTTGATGCTCGAACTTTGCAGTCGGCCTTCTCAGCTCGAAGTATGGACTTATCTTTCTTCAATCTTGTCTTTGTCCGACATACAACGCATGAGACAGTTACGCTCATGTCTGAATAACGAGAAAATAAAATCCCCCTGCTTTCTCTCCTTCGACTTGACTTATACTTCAAATGAGAGTGGACTCGCCACTTAAACAGGCTGCAAGAAGGAAACTGAGTATCATATTGCGGTATCTGCTTCTCACTTATTTATACCCCTCTTAGGCTAAACTGGTATGCGCGTTCAGTGTTGTTAGTCCAGCTATTCTGTTTGAGGTCAAGCATTAGCCATCATGGCAGTGCTATATGCGATCTGCTTCTCAGTTATATGTCCGCCTTAGCAAACGCTGTTCAGGCTGTTTGATTATCCGCATTCTTGGTGAGTCCATTAATCTGATTTATATAGGCGGCTATGGCAGCGATAAAAAAATCCTTTGTTTTCTACATTGCATTGCTTGTCTAACACAGGGCTATTTTGTGAGATCCTCTTGGGCATCACAGTTTAGCTGACTTGGCGGTAGGGTTGAAGTCATTGACGCCACTGGAGGTAGTGGATTGTCAAACGCACCTCCGTCGGATGCGATAGCTCGACACAACATTATTCCTAAGATATCCTCTCTGGATAAGAGAAGCCTCATCGATAGCATTCTTCTCTTCATGATCATATACGCTGTTCTAAGTTGCTCCCGGCGATATATTTCTAGATAATTAAAGAATAGGAAGCATTATGTACCCACCTCTCTGGGTCGTATGGCTAATATTTTGTTAATTAGTGGGCGATTCATCCTATGTGGATCTATGGAATTTGCCGTGGTTCCTGATCTTTCTCTCAAGCCAGCATTGCGCTGTCGCTAGTTTTAGTCCGTCGTATGCTGTCACTATCGCCGAATAAGTTCTTCCGGCGGCAAGGCCGTAATGAGTCGTGTTCGCCCTTAAGGACTCTTCCTATCCAGCCGAATTTGAAGACCAGGATCTGTGCGGAAGGTATTGCGTTAGAGCTGTATTCCTTGGGCTCTGCTGTCCGCGCAAATAAAACTTGTGCCTGTCCCTCAGTGGTGACCTAGGACACCGAGAATACCAAGTGATTATTCGGTTTAACAGGACACAAACCTGAGTGGCCAGTAGAAGGAGTCTCCGCCAGAACCACCTAACACATGTCACTTTCAGCGAAGCGTATCGTTTTGGCTGCTTCCTGGGGGCGATGACATCTAGTCCTTTCTTCTAGAATTCTGCAATTGGTCATATACTTACTGACAGTGGTTTCGTCTTCGGCATCTTTCTATGCCCACGGCCAGCGATGTCGCAAGCTTATTTCTAAATTGCGGAACGGCTTGCTGATGCTTATTTCGGAGATTCACAGTGTTCCAGCTTAGCTCTAAGGGGGGCAAGTCGTTCATCATCAGAGGCTGGTTAAGTGATCCCTACTAACCCGATAGACATCCATCAAACGGCGAATCGTTTTCCCCTTTTCCATAGCTATACTGAAAAACTGCGCCGCCTGATCCGTTAGAGGAACGCCATTCACAGCTGCCATTGAAGAGAGGGTTATTACAACATGCGAGGTCAGAAGACGAGCCTGGGAGCTTGCCGTTGATAGCCCCATGCTGATAGATGACTGCTGGCGTATTGGATGTCCCGCCGGAAGCGCTAAGTATGACGTTCGGGAGTGAGACTTTCGGGATTAGGGAATACCCCCTCCCGTGACCACAATATCTCCACTCAGCAGGGTCGATGGAAGACGACGGTTCGAAGCAGTGCAGCCGCAACCATGGACTCAATCACAGCTTGTGTTGACCTCTAGCCTTGAACATGCAGCTATTGCTGCTGTTCAAGGAGGTCAACACTCAAGCTGTGATTGAGTCCATGGTTTTTGCGGCTGCTTGCTTCGGACACGATCGTCTTCATCGACTCCTGTTAGTGGAGATTATTGTGGTACGGAGGGTCTTCCCTACCCTCCCGACAGTCTCACTCCCGACGTATCCTTAGAGCTTCGCGAGGGACATCAATACGCCGCAGTCATACCATCAGCATGGGGCATCAACGGGCAAGCTCCAGGCTCGTCTTGCTGGCCTCGCTGTTTGTATATAATCCCCTCTTTCAATGGCAGCTGTGAATGGCGTTCCTCTAATCGGATCAGGGGGCGCCAAGTAGCTATGGAAAAGGGGAAAACGATGCGTTTGATGGTGTCTTATCGTTGGAGGGATCTTAACGCAGCTCTGATGATGACGACTTGCCCCCCTTAGAGCTAGTCTGGAACGCAACGTGTGATATCTCCGAAATAAGCTATCACAGCAGCCGGTTCCGCAATTAGATAATCAGCTTGCGACATCGCGGGCATGAAAGATGCCGAAACCACTGTCATCTAAGTCTATATAGACGCATTCAGAATTCTAGAGAAAGGACTAGATTCTCGCCCAGGAAGCAGCCAAATGATCGCTGTGAGTGACATGTTGTTAGGTGTTCTGGCTGAGATCCTTCTACTGGTCATCATGTGTCCCTGTTAAACCCGAATCACATTGGTATTCTCGGTGTCATAGGTTCACCACTGGGACTAGGCACTAAATTTATTTGCGGACAGCAGAGCCAAGGAATTACAGCTCATAGCGCAATCCTTGCCGCAACAGGACTGGTCTTAAATTCGGCTGGTGGAAGAGTCCTAGCGAACACGGACTCATTTACGGCCTTGGGAAGAACTTATTGGGCGGATGTGACAGCATCGCCGGTAACCTGAGCGAGGAATGCTGGCGCGAGAGAAGATGGAACAGGCAATGATAGATTCCATTGGAGAATCGCCACTATTAACAAAATATGCCATCTGCCCGAGATTGGGTTAACTGCTTCATTTATATCTATAAATATTGCCGGGGGCAACTTGACAGGTTATGATATGAAGAGAGATGCTATCGAGAGGCTTCTCTTATCCAGAGAGGATATTTTGAATAATGTTGTTCGAGCTATGGCATCGACCGGAGGTGCGTTGACATCGTTACCTCCAGTGGCTTCAATGTCAACCCTACCGCAAGTCAGTAACTGTGATGCAAGAGATCTCAACAAAATGCTGTTTAGCAGTCAATGAATGTAAAACAAGGTATCGCTGCATAGCCGCTAATAATCATGATTTAATGGACCTCACCAAGAATGCTGGATAATCAAACACTGAACAGTGTTTGCTAAGCGGGACATATAACTGAGAAGCAGATCGATATGACTGATGATGTAATGGACCTCAACAAGAATGCTGGCTAATCAAACACTGAACGGTGTTTGCTAAGAGGGGTATATAAGTGAGAAGCAGATCGATATGATACTCAGTTTCCTTCTTGCAGCCGTAAGGGGCAGTTCCCTCTCATTTGAAGTATAAGGTCAAGTCGAAGGAGAGAAAGAGGGGATTTTATTTTTCTAGTTATTCAGACATGAGTGTAACTGTCTCTGGTTGTATGTCGGACAAAGACAGATTGAAGAAAAGTAGTCATCTTCCGAGTGAGAAGGCGACTGCAAGTTCGAGATCAAAGCACAGGACTACTAAGAGTACATCAGGAGAACATTCTCAGAATGGAGACAGATTGAAGAAAAGAAAACATCTCCCAGCAGACAATAACATTAGTGAAATAATTAAGAAAAGGAGTAAGGAAGAAGGGTACCGGAATGGTTCGTCGTCGCTGGGATCCGTGTCGACTTCTACACCATCAATGAAATCAAGTTCACAGGTGACTACGACAACAGAATCGAGATCGCAGGAGATGACTGGAGACAGATCGAAGAGGAGCAAGGAAGAATGGTACCGGAATGGTTTGTCGTCGCTGGGATCCGTGTCGACTTCTACACCATCAAAGAAAGGAGACAGATCGAAGAGGAGCAAAAAGAATTCAAGTTCACTGGTGACTACTACAACAGATTCAAGATCGCAAGAGAGGACTGGAGATAGATCGAAGAGGAGCAAGGAAGAAGGGTACCGGAATGGTTTGTCATCGGTGAGATCCGTGTCGCCTTCTACACCACCAGAAAATTCAAGTTCACAGGTAACTACAGCAACAGAATCGAGATCGCAAGAGAGGACCGGAGACAGATCGAAGAGGAGCAAGGAAGAAGGGTATCGGAATGGTTTGTCGTCGGTGGGATTTGGGTCGACTTCTACTCCATCACAGAATTCAAGTTCACAGGTGCATATAACAATTGAAAAGACTACTACGTCACCATTATCCCCAGATATTGAGATGAAGAAGGCTCTATCTCCAGATTCTGGTTCGACGAATAATAGAGTTTCCGTCTCTGAAGATTTGATAGAGGATGGGTCGAAATGTAAACAGACGAACAAGCTGGGATTAAATAAGAAGGACAAATCATCCAACCTAACTAGGAAACGCGATTTGAAAAGGAAAAAACAAATCTTTAGGGAAATCTTCTATAATCAGCCGAAAAACCGCAAGGTGAATGACCCGGTGTCACCGACAAAGATGAATTGGAAATTGTGTAAGGGAAATATGTGTTCACTGAATGGGGGAACAATAATATGTTGTTGTGATGAATCCTCACATATCTCAGCAGCAATTGAACCTTATGTGCCAGCGTCAATCGATGAAGATGATGATGAGCCAGTGAATAGATGCACAGCTAAAATTTATCGAAATATTAGGGACCTTGTAAGTGTATTGGATTGCCAATGGAAACTTGGATTGATTAGGGAAAGGAGAAAAAATGTAATGTTATTAAGAGAAAACTTGAGATTGAGAACCCTTTTAAATATATGATAATCATCAAAGCAAGTCAGTATAATTGCTTGTCGGGATTGCTGCCTTTGTATATTTGTTTATATTTGTATCTTATATCTATAATAATATGTATATATAGTAAAATAAAAAAAAATATATATACCACATGTTTTTATTATTGTCAAATCCCACAAAAATCTTAATAGATAGTATTTTATTTTAATATGAACAGACCGTTAGAGAGTGTTCTAGATTTATTGATATAAACAGATATAACATAATACAATATAATATAATATTCAAGATTTGATATAATATTAAAGATCTGGTAACGGATATAATATAATATTCAAGATTTGATATAATATTAAAGATCTGGTAACGGAGGATCTACAGCCATATCAATAAGGCTGTTCATGGCCACTTCCACTTCTGTAAGTAGTTTTTGAGCCGTCTTGATCAAATTAACGGTATCGCCGTGATATTTTTCTAGTAACGTTGACGATAATACATGTTTTCTATCATAGTCCTGGTTTTTTTCTGTTTCTGCTACATTTGCAGCTGATATTACTTCTGCTCTCATGGATTTTCGTACCACATCGAATGTATGGTCACCTGAAGGAGAGCTAGAGAATAAAGTATGCATCTTAGTATAAGATTGGGATTGAATCGATTTAGGATTAGTGATGGCCTGCTCTACCATTATTGAAATTCGCTCTGAAAAGAGGGTTGACCACCAATTCTGATTCTGAATAACAGACAGTATGTTACAAATTACAGCCGTGGGCGTGATATATTCGTCGCATACGGTGGTAGTTGGATGTGGCATGACATCATCTACATAGAATATCTCCTCAGCGCAGGTCAAAAGTAATATGGCAGCACGGCGGGCCGTTTCAATGATGTAGGAGCGCAGCATTCTGAAACGTTGACGCATTGGGGCGAACGTAGAGGGAATAGTCTGCGAGGGCGTACAACCACTGTTCGCCGGAGGCGATTGACCGGGTGGACATTGAATATTGTTACTCGTGTCGATGCCTTTGTTGCAGCATAGACCGTACTGGAACTGACCAGTGTGTCCAAAGAGACCAGGCAAAAAGAAGCGGGAGATTGTCTCTCTCTTCAGGGACAGAAAGGTCACAGGTAAATAACTATCATTATCGCACGACAAACTATTAGGGAAAATGGGATACAAGACATAGTGGTTACCGATCTCGCAGTCCAGAAGTCTCCACCTGTTTCTTATGGGTATATTCTTGATGGCCACAAGCAAATCACCTGGAGCGGTACCCAGCACAGATTCAGCAGACGATTCTATATTAGCTTTAGTCTGTCTTCCGACTGACTTGTCGTACAGTATACAATTAACAATTCGTCGATTGCAGCGGGTTTTTGATGTCCCTCTCGTTCTCGTTGCTGACTTGCAGCTGTTGTCGTCGCTCTTGTTGTTTTTGCTTGTGATGAAGCATAGACGAACATGAGGTAGCCGGATACAAGAATTTACAAAGAATCCTTTCTAGGCTTATTACCGTCACATCTCTATCGGCTTCTAATCCCTGGTTGACCACTTTGATTTTACCTGGTTTTTATTACGAAGAATAGTTTGCCTCTTGATAAGACAGAACTCAGGTACTAAGATATCCAGTATACGAAGGCGGATAGATATGTCGTTTCTATGATTCTAGGTGAGACGATAAACGTTTCAAGAAACAGGAGAGCTTTGCTGTACGTATCCATCTTGTAGAAATCTTGCACAATTCGATCAACCTGGACGACAGATCGGCCAAGAACTCTGATAAGCCTTCGGACATATCAGCGATCGGATCTTCAAATAGTTGGTAGAAGGAGCGCGTGACGATCAAAGACTTCATTTTCTGTACAGAGGTGGATGATCGAGTTGACCAGGTCACTAAGACATACGCGACGCTTAATTGTAGTTCTACACTTTCTACCTTCCTTGGTAGGCGAGGGTGAGCTGTCTTGCAGATCCATTATCCATCGATGTAGGTCATTTGGCAATGGTGTCATTCCCGCTTCTACAATCTCCACGTCTACCCATATCTCGATAGATGGAAGAAGAGATCGATTACTAGAGGTGTGTACGTCGGTCCATCACACTCTAGGAGTGGAGCAAGTGTGGTCTCACTTGTTATTGGTCCGATAATGGGTGAAAGGTAATCAGCAACAATAATTTGTCTTGGCTTATGTGTTCCCTTGCTGCTGCCTTACAAGCTAGTATACGTAAGGGGACGTTTATAACACGTTCAACCAAACCAAGATGAAAACAGAGACAACGACGAGGGATGGGTTTGATATTGTACCATCCTGAGTGAGAACATACTTGAAGCTCACACTGCCGTAAACAGTCAAAGCAATTTATAGGGGTAGTCATATATCTATCCACCAGGACTTCGACTAATCAATTGTAACCACAGCCATCATCATCATCACAAGTCATTGCTGAAATGTCTGGACCCGTCGTTACACAAAGTGGTGAATATATCCCTCAACCGAGACCCGAAAAGAGGAGGAGGAGGAAGAAGTGGAGAAAGGGAAGTCCTAAGAATAGGAAAAGAAGAAGGAAGAGGAGTAGAGGGCGGTTGTATGACAACATTACATGTTATAACAGTATTTGTTGTTATATTCATCTTTATTACTTCAATCTGCAATGTGCATTATGGAACAGGGAATCACGATATTTCCGGTCATAACAGGAAGAATCATTATACAAATAGACAGCGTGATATAGCCATTATTATCATGTCTCTGCTTGGACTGGTTACATCAATCCCCACAACATATTTGTGTATTAAAATGTGAATAAATGATTAAAAATGTGTGTGAATTGATTTACATATAATTACTGTAATTTACTATAATAAGACAGTACTTACTACATGTGACAATTCACACACATTTTTAATCATTTATTCACATTTTTATACAAAATATGTTGTGGGATTGATGTAACAGTCCAAGCAGAGAACATGATAATAAGGCTATATCCGCTGTCGATTGTATAATGATTCTTCTGTATATGACCGGGAGAAATATCGGGATTCCCTGTTCCATAAGAACATTGCAGATTGAAGTAATAAAGATGGAAATAAAACAAATACGTTATAAAATAATGTTGTCATACAACACCCTCTACTCCGCTTCATTCTTTCTCTATTATTAGGACTTCCCTTTCTCCACTTCTTCCTCCTCCTCCTCTTTTCGGGTCTGGTTGATTTGGGGTATATCCACACTTTGTGTAAAGACGGGTCCAGCCATTTTCAGCAATGATTGTGATATGAGATGGCTGTGGTTACAATGATTAGTCAAGTCCTGGGGATAGATATATGACTACCCTATAAAGTGCTTTGACTGTTACGCAGTGTGAGCTTCAGTATGTTTACTCAGATGGTACAATAGCAAACCACCCTCGTGTTTGTCTTGTTCCTTGCTAGGTTGAACGTGATATAAACGACCCCAACGTATACTAGCTTGTAAGGCAGCAGCAAGGAACACATAAGCCAAGGACAAACCATTTATTGTTGCCTGATTACCTTTCACCTATTATCGGACCAATCAACAAGTGCGACCAAACGTGTCCACTACTAGAGTTGATGGACGCACGTACCCACACTCTAGTAATCGACCTCTTCTTCCATCTATCGAGATATGGGCTAGCACGTGGAGATTGTAGAAGCCGGGAATGACACCATGCCAAATGACCTACATAGATGGATAATGGATCTGCAAGGACAGGCTCACCCTCGCCTACCAAGGAAGGTAGAAAGTGTAGAACTACAATTAAAGCGTCGCGTATGTGCTTAGTGACCTGGTCACTCGATCATCCACCCTCTGTACAGAAAATGAAGTCTTTGATCGTCACGCGCTTCTTCTACCAACTATTTGAAGGATACGATCGTGATATGTCGAAGGATTATCAGGAGTTCTGGCCGATCTGTCGTCCAGGTTGACGGAATTGTGCAAGATTTCTACAAGGATGGATTAAGTACAGCAAAGAGCCTCTCCTGTTTCTTGAAAACGTTTATCGCTCAACTAGATTCTAGAAAACGACATATTCGATCCGCATTTGTATACTGGATATCTTAGTACCTGAGTTCTGTCTTATCAAGAGGAAACTATTCTTCGTAATAAAAACCATGTAAAATCAAAGTGGTCACCCAGGATTTAGAAGCCGATAGAGATGTGACGGTAATAAGCCTAGAAAGGATCCTTTGTAAATTCTTGTATCCGGACCTTCAGTGTCGTCTAGCTTTCATCACCAAGCAAAAACAACCAAAGAGCGGACGACAACAGCTGCAAATCAGCAACGAGAAACGAGAGGTACATCAAAAACCCGCTGCAATCGACGAAACTGTTAATTTATACTGTACGGACAAGTCAGTCGGAAGACGACTAAAGCTAATATAGAATCGTCATGCTGAATCTGTGTGGGTACAGCTCCAGGTGATTTGCTTGTGGCCAAAAATATACCCTAAGAAACGGGGGAGACTTCGGACTGGAGTGGAAACCCTATGTTTTGTACCTTTTTTCTATATTTTGTCGTCGATAATGATTTTATTTACCTTGCCCTTTCGTCCCTGAAGGAGAGAATCCCCCGCTTTTTTTTTCCCTGTCTCTTTGGACAACTGGCTTCCAGTACGGTTTTTCCTGCAACAAAGGCTCGACACGATCCAATTTTAAGTCCACCCCGGTAAAATCGCCTCCGGCAACGTGGTTGTACCCTCGCAGACTATTCCCCTCTACGTTCGCCCCAATGCTCAACTTTTCGAATGCTGCGCCCCTCATCATTGAAAGGCCCGCCGTGTGCCATTTTATTTTGACCTGCGAGGAGAATTTTTAAATTTATGCATGCCACACCAATACCACCGTATCGCGAATTATCACCCCCCGGCGTAATTTTACATACGGTCTGTTATCAGAATCAAAATTTGGGGCAACCCTTTTTTCAAAACGAATTCAAAAAGGGTAGAGCAGGCCACACTAACCCAAAAATCGATTAAATCCCAATCTTATAAAAATGCATTTTTTCTCTAGCTCTCCTTCAGGTGCCAACTTTCGTGTGGTACAAAAAACTGAGAGAGAAGTATATCAGCGCAATGTAGCAAAAAAAACAAAAAAAAACCGGGGGACTATATAAAAAAACATGTATTATCTAAAACTTACAGAAAAATTCACGGCGTACCCTTAAATTTTGCCCAAGAGGGCTCAAAACTATTTACAGAAGTGGAAGTGGCCATGAACAGCCTTATTGAAGGGGAGATCCCCGTTACCAGATCTTAAATTATATCAACTTGAATTTATTTTATATCGTTACCAGATCTTTAATTTTAAACAAATTTGAATTATATTATTTGTATTATTTTATATCTTTTTACTAAATCTAAAAAACCTCTCTAACGGTCTGTTATTAAATAAAATACTAAATTTTTGTGGGTTTTGACAATAATAAAAACAGGGGTATATAAAATTTTTTTTTTTATTTTATATAATAATTTTTTAAGATAAGTAAAAATTTAAAACAAATATAAAAAGGCAGAAATCCCGCAAAAATTTATACTGATTGTTTGGTATCATATTTTTAAAAGGGTTTCCCAAATCTCAAGTTTTCTTTAAAAACATTCTTTTTTCCCCTTTTCCCTAATCAACCAAATTTTTCCCTTGCAAACAAAACCTACAAGGTCCCTAATATTTTGAAAATTTTTGTGTGCATCTATTCACTGGCTCATCATCATCTTCATCGATTGACCTCACAAAGGGTTTAATTTCTGGAGATAGTGAGGATTATCACAACAAATATTTTTGTTCCCCCCTTTTAGTGAACAAAATTTCCCTTACACATTTTCCAAATTTATCTTTGCGGTGAACCCGGGTCATTTACCCTTTGGGTTTTCGGGATTATAGAAGATTTCCCTAAAGTTTGTTTTTTCCTTTCAAAACGCGTTTTCCCAGTTAGGTTGGATGTTTTTTTCCCTTTTATTTAAACCCAGCTTTTTTTCTGTTTTCATTTGACCCCTCCTCTATCAAAACTTCGAGCGGAAACTCTATTTTTCGTCGAACCCGAATTTGGGGATAGACCCTTTATTCAAAACGGGGATAAGGTGACGTAGTATTTTTCAAATTTTATATGCCCCCGTGAACTTGAATTTTGTGATGGGGTAGAAGTCGACCCAAACCCACCGACGACAAAAACCCTTCCCTAACCCTTCCTTTCTCCTCTTCGATCTGTCTCCGGGCCTTTTGCGATCTCGATTTGTTGTGATACCTGTAATTGAATTTTCTGGTGGGTAGAGGGGAACGGATCTCACCCATGAAAACCATTCCGGTACCCTTCTTCCTTTTCCTCTTCGTCACTCCCGTCCTCTCTTGCGATCTTAATTTGTTGTAGTATCACCAGTGAACTTTAATTCTTTTTTCTCCCCTTCGATCTTCTCCTTTCTTTATGGTGAGAAACGCACGGATCCCGGGCGACAAACCATTCCGGGACCTTTTCCTTGCTCCTCTTCGTCGCTCCAGTCACTCCTCGATCCCTTTTGTTGTGAGTCACCGGAACTTTATTTCATTGAGGTGTAGAAGTCGACAGGATCCCAGCAACGACAAAACCCCTTCCCCGGGACCCCTTTTTCTTTCCCCTTTGTCTGTCCCAGTCTCTCCTTCGTCTCGATTTTGTTGTCGTAGTACCCGTAATTGATTTCATTTAGGTGTAGAAGTCGAACGGAACCCGACGACGAACCATTCCCGGGACCCCTTTTTCCCTTGCCCCCTTTGATCGCTCCGTCATCTCCCCGCGATTCGATTTTGTTTTCTGTCCCGTGAACTTTATTCTGATGGTGTAGAAGCGACCGGGTCCCACGACGCAACCATTCCGGTACCCTTCTTCCTTTTCTCCTTTTTTAATTATTTACTAAAGTTATTGTTGCTGGGAATTTTTTTTTTCTTCAATCTGTCCCATTTGAAATGTTCTCCTGATGACTCTTTGTATCCTGTTTTGATCTCGAATTGCAGTCGCCTTTTCACTGGAAGATGACACTTTTCTTCAATCTGTCTTTGCCCACTACAACCCGAGACAGTTACATCATGTCTGAATAACTAGAAAAAAAAATCCCCTTTTTCTCTCCTTCGATTGATTATATTCAAATGGGGGAACTCCCCCTTAGGGTAAAAGGAAATGATATCTTTCGTTTGTTTCTCATTATATACCCCTTGCAAAACCGTTCAGTGTTTGATTACCCGCTTTCTTTTTTGAGGTCCATTAATCCATCATATCAAACTGCTTCTCGTTTATGTCCCGCTTAAAAAACACTTTTCAGGTTTGATTACCCAGCTTTCTGGTGAGGCCTTAAAATCATGATATTAGGGGCTATGCAGCGATACCTTTTTTAATCTTTGATGTAAACGCTTTTTTTGAGATCTCTTGCACACAGTTACTGCTTGCGGGGGTTTGAATTGAAGCCCGGAGTAACGTGTAAACGCACCTCCGGTCGAGCCATAGCTCAAAACAACTTTATTAAAAAATCCTCTTGGAAAGAAAAGCCTCTCGTAGCATTCTTCAATCATAACCCGTCAAATTGCCCCCGGGAATTTTAGATATAAAAGAACAGTACCCATCTGGGCGATGGCAATTTTGTTAATAGGGCGATTTTTCCAAGGGGTCTTATGCCTGTTCCATCTTCTCTCGGCCCCCCCTTTTTGTAGTTTTACCGGCGTGCTTTTCCCATCGCCCAAAAGTTCTTCCCCCAAAGGGCCCAAATAGTCCGTGTTCGGCTAGACTTTCACCCGCCCAATTTAAGGGCCGTTGTTGCGGGAAAATTGCGTAGAGGTAATTCCTTGGCTCTGCTGTCCGCAAAAAACTTGTGCCTTCCTCGTGGGGGAACTATGACACCGAGAATACCCAAATATTCGGGTTTTTAAAGGAAATGGTGCAGTAAAGGATTTCCCCAGAACCACCTAAAAACATGTCACTCACAGGATCGTTTTGGCTGCTCCTGGGCGATGAATCTAGTTTTTTTCTTAGAATTCAATTGGTAATAGCTTACTGACAGGGGGTTTGGGCATTTTTCATGCCCCCGAGTCGCAAGGTTTTTAAATTGGGGAAACCGGGCTGCTGATAGTTTTATTTCGGAGATCACAATTTTGGTTCCAGTAGTTTAAAGGGGGCAAGTCGTCATCCAGAGCTGGTTAAGATCCCTCCAACCGAAAAGACACCTCAAACGCACTGTTTTCCCCTTTTCCATAGAAAATGGCGCCCCTGACCCTTTTGGGAACCCTTCACGTGCCATTGAAAGAGGGTTTTATCTACAAACATGCGGGGCAGAAAAACGAGCCTGGAGCTTGCCTTTGAGCCCAGTGGGGATGACTGCTGGCGTTTTGAGTCCCTCGGAAGCTCTAAGGATAGTCGGGGAGTGAGATTTGGGGAGTGGGGAATACCCCTCCCGTACCAAATATCTCCCCTCCGGGGTCGAGGAAGACGCGGGGAAGCAGCACCCGAAACCTGGACCAATACGTGGTGTTGACTCTTTTTAACAGGCCCAAAAGCTTGGGTGAGTTCAGGCATATTAAATCTCACCGAATCCTTTAGCGTGAGATCTGACGAATACGGTAGTAGTTGGGCAGGCATCCCCCACACAATCGGCAGGCTTAACTTGCGGAGAGTTATTCTGTTCCACCCGCCGTGTATATTGAAGTCTGGGGTACACAGGGGGACATCCGGGGTTTTGGTGACTACCCCGAAAAAACGGGGTCGGCATACTCACCAAAGGAAAGAAAGGGGGTTTTTTGTACCCCTTTTCGACGTACAATTAGGGTTTCCCAATTCACTTTTGGAATTCGAGCCACTACCTTTTTGAAAGGATGATAACAACTAAAGGATCACGAGACCCCAGGAATAAAATTTGTGCTGAAATGTATCGACCGCCCCGTCATTTGGGTGAGGTCATTCTGAAAACCCAAGATGTGGGAGCCCATTGAGCCTCCTCCCGCCCATACAGCTCGTGCAGACCGGTCATGTTTTTTGGTTTTTTGGGTGGTTGAAAGGAGGCAGGGGTTTTTACGCGGCGAATACGAGGGGGGATCTGTCTGTTCTTGTTGCAAAAGTGCTAAACATTTTGCAGGAAGGGCCTTTGCAAAGGAGGGGGACCTCGAATATAAAAGGGGTACTTCGATGTGCACGTCTTGGTCAGCGGCAAAGGGTGTGAGAGGCTAGGACCCGTTTGCTTACCCCAAAATTTGAACAAATTCTCTAACCTAGACCGCCTGAAAGCAGTGATAGGTGAGTGCCACTTTTTTCTTTAGCGAGTCGCGGTCGGGTTTTGGCAAAACATTTTTCTTTAGTACCGAATAAAGGCAATCACTCGCTGGTTTCCGTAGTGATAGTGCAGCTAGGATTCCTCTTCGTGTGGTATAGAACCTCTTCTCGCTTTTTTGGGGGTTGCATTATTAATATTCGTGCTTCTGGTTTGTCGAGAATTGCTGTAAATGTGCGCCCTGATCTTGCGAATAGCAGTGAAAAAGACAGTATTTAGCAGCATTTGCTCCAACCCAAGTTCTTCTTATTATTTCCATCGCACCCAAGTTGGTTTTCAAAACCCCTCCATCTTTTCGTCGTGTTGCCACAGCGGAGAAAATCATAGGCGAGGGCGGTGGTTGGGTTTTCGATGAAGGCACCGTCTTACATCGAGCCAATTTATTTCTCAAAGATGAAGACAGATTTGGCGCATAGCCGAATGATAAGTCGAATTGGCTTTGGATGTATTGCCGGGCATTATAGTAGGAGTAGTAGTAGAAGTAAAACCCGTCAGTGGGCTATCCATTCCCCCCCACAAGACCAGAGAGAGGAGAAGCGTGCCGCCCCCCCATTGAGGTAGAACGACGTATCCCTAAAAAAAAAAGGGTTCGGGTAGGTCCGCAAGGGTCTCTCCCAATGGTCGGGGAGCTGCCCAGTACATTGCAGAAGCTAGACAAGGCGGTTTTATTTATTTTTTTAATATACCCTATGAGGGGGAAACCCTTTGTAGCAAATCTGATGCATGTCAGTATTAGCACTCTCTTCATGTTTTGTACGTCCTAAGCAGAGGATGATGGCGCGCGGGGTTTGGCGGTGAGGGCACAACGGTTGTCTATGGCCCCAAAATGCCGAGCACACCTCTTGCATTGTTGGCTAACGGATGCGGTTAACGCCATAGTCTTGAAAATCGAGGCAGCAAAAGTAGCCCGGGGGGGTTCGTATTCCCCCAAAATCGGCACCAACCCCATTTCACTCCACTTGTACCGCGCAAACAGTGCTCCGTTATGGTAGGGCGACTTTTTTAATAGCCTAATAATGTTGCATTAAGCATATTTGAGCCTGATATGTTTTTTTGTAACCCCAGAGTACTTCAGGGGGTGAAAAAGCAAATGAGGGCA
>NC_051395.1:5786562-5789062 GCF_015228065.2 Penaeus monodon
GTTGTGCTTGTCGAGTGATTTTTTTGTAAGTGTGGAAACCTTTTTTTGGGGAAAACTGTGCCGGACTTGTGTGTATGTGGACAAATGAGTGTGTAAACGGTAATTTTGTCTGTATGTCTGTGATAGAAGTTTGGTATGTGTTTTATTGATATTGTTAGTCTGAGATGTCCGTTGTTTCTGTGTGTTTTTCAGTGTATGTGTTGGGAAAAATCTCTGAGTGTGTATGTGTAAGATGTAAATTGTGTCTGCAAGTGTGTGTGCAGAATATAGAATTATGTGAATGTATTTTTCATTGCTATTTGTTTGTCGACTGTGGTTTTGTGTTGGTTGTTTGTGTTGCAAAAACTGGTGAGTGTAAAGATACTGTTTTTGCAAGTGTGTGTGAATGGTATAGAAGTTTGAAGTAAGTATTTGAAAGGGAGGAGTAAATTTGTGCGAGTATGTAAAAGGGGGAAACTGTGAGTGTGTAAAAAGTGTGTAAGGGACTCGTACAGTGACGGGGAGAGGACTGTCACCGAGGAACCCCTGTTTTGAAATGTTTCTAGCAATTTTATTTTTATTTTTTTACCTCTGAAACCGGGACCCGAGGTCAATCAGAAGTGTTCCCCCCATGACGCACGTCTTACTGTACTTTGGGGTGTGTGTGAGAATGAGGAGAGCCAAGAGAGAGAGAGAGAAAGAGACCGCCATGACACCCGTCCCGATGTGCACGTGTGTGTTGAAATGACAGACATAGAGAGAGAGAGAGAGAAAGAGAAAGAGAGAGAGAGAGAGAGAGAGAGAGAGAGAGAGAGAGAGAGAGAGAGAGAGAGGAGAGAGAGAGAGAGAGAGAGAGAGGGGGTGTGTGTGTGTGTGTGTGTGGTGTGTGTGTGTGTGTGTGTGTGTGTGTGTTGCGCGCGCGCGTGCGTGCGTGGTGGTGTGTGTGTGTGTGTTGTGTGGTGTGTGTGTGTGTGTGCGTGCGTGCGTGCGTGCATGCATGCGTGCGTGCGTGCAGCATGCATGCGGGGCGTGCATGTGCGTGCGTGTGTGTGAGAGAGAGAGAGAGAGAGAGAGAGAGAGAGAGAAGAGAGAGAGAGAGAGAGGGGAGAGAGAGGGGAGAGAGAGAGAGAGAGCATGTGTGTGTGTGTGTGTGAGAGAGAGAGAAAAGGAGAGAAAAGAGAGAGAGAGAGAGAGGGGAGGGAGAGTATGTGCATGTGTGTACGTTGTGTAGTGTGTTTTTCTGTATGTGCGTATTTTATGTGATTTTCTAGATCTTCTGGGGGACAAGATTGCCAGTAGCGAGTTCAGCCATAGTTTACCACATTGCCCAAATCACCTCATTTGATTTTTTCAGTGACTCACTTGACCCGACATGGGCGAATCTGTTTAGCTAATGCCTCTGAAAATCGCAATAAAAGGCGACCCAGAGGGGAAGGTAATCCCCTGCATGGAAAAATTTTGCCCTTGACATGTCAAGACAACTTTCTGTACGCCGCGGCCGCAAGCCTAGGATGTCCCCTGCTGTTCGAGACCTCTCGTTCAGCGTATTAATGCCCCCCACCCATCGACGTCGGGACTAAAACGCTTGCGGAATGCCCAGACCCTCTTCTGTATCTGATTCCACAGACGAAGGGGGTTTATACACCCCCTCTGAAAACTGTCTATGACTAGCGATCTCTCTGGTAAGTTTTCTATTTTTGATTGAAAAGAAGGAAGGTTTTTGGGAATATTGATTTTGTTTCTCCCATCCCAAGATATTTCCACAGATACCATTTAATACATAAATATGTAAATTAATGGAAAACACACGCACGCACACACGCACACGCACGCACGCACGCACGCACGCACGCACGCACAGACACCACACACACACAACACACACACCCCACACACACACACCCCACACACACACACACAACACACACACACACACACACACCACACAATACACATACACAAAATAGCAAGCTCTATACTGTACGAAAGTGCGTAAACGCCTTTGTAACGGGGGGGCAAGGCTGTGTCCTTGCACCCACACTTTTCAACACTTGTATGGACTGGATAATGGGCAGAGCTACTAGCCAAAGTCAGTGCGGAGCAACAAGGCAATATTAAGGTCTCGGACCTTGACTTTGCCCACGATGTTGCCATCCCATCTGAGTCCTTGGAGTCATTGTGGCGGCTCTTGATGCATTTAGCAATGAGGCGAAGCCCTAGGCTTAGAGGTCTCCGGACCAAGACCAAGATTCAGACTTTGGGGGCCTTTTAGGGGGAACCCGTTCAGTCGATCCATGCTGCGGCGAGGACGTTGAAGTCACAAAAAGTTTTACATACCTTGGTAGGTAGTCCATATCTCTGGGTTGTCAGACCAGGAAGTCAGTAGACGGATTGGTCTGGCAACAGGACCCATGAACTCGATCAACAAGGAGCGTTTGGAGAGTCGGTACCTATGCAGAAGGACCAAGCTGCGTGTCTTCAAGGCCTTGATACTTCCAGTTTTGCTCTATGGAAGCAAAAC
>NC_051395.1:5794062-5799062 GCF_015228065.2 Penaeus monodon
TCAAGCTTTCTTCTGTCCAATAGACAGTAAGACTAAAAACCAAAATCAAATTGTTGCCATTAAAGATAAAAAACATGCCTATACTATAGAAAAGAAATGTGCGAGATGAAAATTACAGTCCTTGCTCATGCGGAAGGAAATTCGTTACCTGAAAAACATAGGAAATGTCACACTTCGGGGAAAAAAGGATAAAGTATCTCGTAAAAGGTGAGATAAATTGAAAGCGGAAATATCATACGTTGTATTTGACGCACCTTAAAGAGTGGGGTAGAACACGTTTTCCCTTCTGAAACCAAAGGGGGAAGTTCCAAAGATTTGGAAATGAGCGAACACCGCCCCCATGTTCACAAGTATTGATATGCAAAATCCTCTGAGTCACAGACATGTCACTAAGAAGGGGATTTGTCATATGTTATAAAATATAATTGTGATAAAATAATAGATGAAAAAACATATTACAAACAAGAAATTTTGGATCATAATTTCATGATGCGTATCAAATTGCTGTATACGACGAATTTGCTTAGATAATACAGCAATGAAAACGGCTGGGTAGATTGTAATATTTTGTTTTCAAAATGGCTTTTGAAAAATATAATAGACTGGTAGGAAACGGATCACTTTTGATATTCAGTTTAAATGGAATTACATCAACCAATGTCATGTAGTTTGAGTAAGTAAAAGCAAAAAATACCTCGGAATAATTGGAAACGGGAATCTAAACCAAAAGAATAACATTTATGATAAAGTTCACAAATATTATCAATGATCGCAAACACTAATAAGATGGTAGCTGTACTGAGAAATCTCAGTTTCCCTCCTAAACAGTTTTCTGTATAATTTTGACTTAATATGTATACAGATTCGTCTGTGGATAAGAGTCAGTTTTTGTTCAAGCAACAGAAATAAGAGATTTAAAATGTATATAAATCAGTTTTATGTTTGCAAAATTTTGGAACCATTGTAAGTTTTGTTGCGCATTCAGATGTTCTGCTGCGGAACGGAGACAAAGCGCCCTGCCAGAGGAGGGAAACAGGTGGCACGTGGGGTTTTGAAGGGAGGACGCGGGCGATTATGCCTAGAATGGATTTTTTCGGAAGGAATAGCAACAAAACATTGTGTCAATAGCATGATTGGTGAGTTATGTTGTTACATTAAATCCCTGCAATTATCATGTAAAAGGCAAACAGTGATCGAGTGGAAGTAATATAAACGTTTGCCGTGAGTCAATGTTTTCAGGCAATGACCAAAATCACTCACTTTTTGGTATAGAGAATGGAAGATATTATCTTTGATGTATTGCATTACAGTGCCATTCTGACTTGGACCTGTGGCTTCTGATTCAGCCTGAGAGATAATTCACCAGTGATTTATAGGGGAGGCACTGTGTAATTTACATAATTGTCATGTTTGTATTATTTGTGTATTTGTTCCATTATTCATTAGGATCATGAGATATTATTTGCTTGCACAGGAAAAGTTGCAAAGGTACCATTGAGTGTATAATGAAGGATTTATTTTATACTCCATTGCGTTTGCTCCATTATGACCATGCAAGAGGTATTTTTGTTATTTAAACAAGTAATTTTACAGGGTGTTAGTGATTGTATGATAAGAAATTTATATTTTGTTTAGCTCCCATTGACCATTCCATTTGTGTACAAGGTCATATTGTATTTGCAATCATTTTGGATTATTGTTCATATATGATAGTTGTCCACAGGTGGACCCTACAATAAAAGAGTAACTGCCAGTGCTGTCTTCATTCACCTGTGAAAACCGTAGCCATATATGTAGATGCAGGGCAGGGACTTTTCACAGCAAGGGTCGCAATTCAGTACCGGATTGCAAGCTCATGTTCAGTGAGCCGCCGCATAATAGTAATAATAACGATAATGATAATATTGATAATAGTAATAATGATAAAAATGAATATGCATATAGACACACACACACACACACCCCACACACACTCACACACACACACACACACACACACCAACACACACACAACCCCACACACACAGACACCACACACACACACCACACACACAGAAAAGAGGTGACATGATAATGATGTTTAATCATATCACAGGAAGGGTCAATTTAAACAAAGAAACTATGATTTTGAACACTCGAAGGACGAGAGGTCACTGCAAAAAGTTGCAAGTAAAAAAGTCAAGAAGTTCAGTTTCCCAAACAGAACTATTGAAACATGGAACAATCGTCCAAATAACGTTGTGTGTGCCAAAAATGGGCATCCATTAAAAAGTTATAGTCATTCGGGGGAATAAATGAAAGTTTTCATTAAACATCATCCTGTAGCCCATAATACTTGCCTTAGAAAAAAAACAAATACACCATAAGATATGTAATCCTGTTGTGCTTTCACTGTACACTTTTTTGTTCTAATCTTTATATTTTTTCTTAATAACTGAAAAAGACATAATCATTTGTTCCCCCCAAACGGGGTAAGAAAATGAATTGTGAGGGGCAAAAAATAAAAGGCTGAAACCTTCTCTAAATTTAATTACTTTGGATTTTAATAGAGTTCATAGAGATGAATTTTCTCAAAGAATCACAAAAACAAACTGAATTATTTGAAAAATTTGGCAAATTTGCCTGTAGCGAAAAAAATGACCATTTTGGGGTAAAAAAAATCCAGTGGGGAAAAAATGAATGGGGTAAATAATGCCCCTAGTACTAGGTCAGATCCATTCTGTTAATAAAATTAATTAACAGAGCCCTTCCTTTTTAAGACGAAGAAGACAGGCATTTGCCTCTACATCAGGGAAAATGAAAACTCCTTTTTGATTTCTGGGAGAACAGGTCCATAAAATATGTACTGTGACTCTAAACTTCAATGTCTTTTACTGGTCTTTCCACCATGTCCAGTCATGTGGGTTACTACTAAATGCCTTTTGGTGAAGGAAGTCAACTTCCACCTTTTCAATGTCATCGTCGTCATCGTCATTTGTAAAGGTCTTCGTCACCTTACCCCAATAATATTTTAACTTGGGATCAGTGTAAAATACAGCATAATATTTGTTCACAGAATCATCACTCAGCTTAGGCATCATATCATGATTAGTCCCAGCATTCTCTGTTGTTCTTTGGATTCATCTGTAGCTTCTGGGGTCATAGGAGGCAGAGGTCAGACAGCGAGATATCACTGGAAGTGTTGCCATCATCCATTTCCTCAGTGGATACAGTTGTGGAATCTGTGTCTGCAACTTCAACATTCTTTTCTTTGGGGCTGCTTTGTCTTTTTGTTTTGCTTAGCTGTTTGCATTTTATTCTCCTCTTTACTCTTGATCTCTTATAAGCACTCTTCATTGGTAATAACCTGTCCTTTCATAGGTATTACTCTTCTACGTTTCATAACTGGGGTAGCACTTCGACCGCGGGCATGGAGAAAACCTCCTCCAGAGTGGTTTCAGTAGGTTTTAACCCCAAAAGTGATGGTGTACTTCATACCTGGATTTTAAAATGTTATGGTTAGTTTTAGTTCAGTTTTAGAAAATTTTAGCAATTTTAAGCATATATATATATATATATATATATATATATATATATATATTTTATATATATATATATATTTATATATATATATATTAACGTGAATATTATACAAAATTTGATTTTAATAGATTGTTTTAATCATGACTTGGATTTATATCATATTTTTCATGTTTTTAAACTGAAATATGTATATTGTCATTTAATGTATATATTTATGCCCTATGCTGTTGTATGATAACTTCTTGTTATGTAGAAAGTCTAAAGTCTTACCTGAAGGGGCTCTTCTTTGCAGTTCATCAACCAGTTCTGCTGTGCTGAATTTACTCAAAGTATTGTTCTCTGCATCTTGATTAATTTGACTAGTTAATGAATTAGACTGATCATTTGTCCAGTGGCTGCAGCCTGCCTTAAAATCTGTATGTGAGTGAGTGTTGTAGGAGCTGGTGTTGATGTCCTAATTGGTTCAATGGGCAGTTCAATTTGTGGCTCTTCCTGATTATTTGGCTGGGTATCTCTTCAAGGATTGGGTCATTATTCTCATTAGTTGGATCCCTTTGCTTACCATGAGTTGTATGTTGCCAATTTGATAGGATCTAGCCTCTCATTGTTATACTTTGTCTTATCAATGGGCATTAAGCCAGTTGCCTTGAAGCCAGCTTTTATGTTATTTTCTGAAAGACTTTGCCTCAGATGCTACATAGCATGTTAACAAATTCTGATTTTCTAAGCGGTTCTCGTGCGCCAGTTGTCTGCACATATTGTGTAAGCTTTGCATCATAGTTTGATTTCATTGGTGCGAAACAGCAACGTCTAAAGGCTGAAGCAAGTCGGTACAATGTGGAGGTAGTTTGATTTAAAGAGATATTCTCCTGGATTGCCACCTCCACAGTGTCAATGAAGTGTGGCTTAGATGTCCATCCAGGATTACCAGTAATGGACGGGTGTTAGCAGTCTTTTTTGCTAATGTCTTAAAATAGTCCTCAAACACAGTACTTGTCATCCAATCCAGATTCAGTAACAGCGTACTGTGTGCCTGGTAGTGCTTCCTCTCCTATCCAAGTTGACTGCATTTTCTTGCCCTTGAAAACTACAAGGGGATCAAGACATGTACCATCTGCACAGCATGTTGCGAGGACGGTAATGTTCTCTCTGTTAGCGCCATGTGTGAGCCTCACTGTTTTTTTCTCCCTTTGACCCAATTGTCTTGGACTTTGATGGGTCCTTGGGAACCCCGTTTCATCCAAGTTATAAATACACTGGACGATCTTTGATATTGAGACGATCCATTTTCCCTTTTCAAGCATGTCGTAAAATCCATAAATAACAAATGGATCTGAAGTAACACTCTTGCGGGCCAACTGCATTTGTCCTCCTTTTTTTAATGTCATATTATGTCTGAGCAGGAAGCTGTTAACCCAATCACGTCCAGGTCGGTTGTCTTTGAATGGAGTGCTTATTTCATTGGCAATGAGATAGTC
>NC_051395.1:5804062-5817485 GCF_015228065.2 Penaeus monodon
AAGGACAGTAGGAGGGATATTTGATTTTGGTGGGTCGGGGAAAACAGAAGAGCAAATATGGGGGTGAGGTATAAGCCATGGAGGGACGGAATGGACAGAGAACGGGAGAGGTTGGAGATGGGGGAAAGGGGAATGGGAGAGGAGGGTATCCATGCGAGGGAGAAAGGAGTAGGTAATCGTGGAGATGAAGTTAAGGTAAGATGTAGGGGTTGGGGATAGTTAGTTTAGTGAGGGAAAATTGGTGGAATCGAACATAGCATCGGAGAGAGAAAAGGGCACGACATCGAGATAGAGATGGTATGCCTGATTCAGTGTACAGGCTCTCAACTGGGGGGGAGCGAAAGGCGCCTAGTGCTAAGCAAAGGGACCACAGTGAGGGATTGTATCAAGATGGGCAAGGAGAGAAGTTGAGGCAGAGGAGTAGATATGGCATCCATAATCAAGAGTGGAGAGGATCAAAGTAACAAGAAGATGAAGGAGAGTTTTGCGATCTGAGCCCCATGATATATGGGATAGAGTTTTTAAGATTCGAAGACGGCGGAGAGCTTTTTCTTTGATGTGTAAAATTTTGGTTCGCCAGGACAGTTTGGAGTCAAAAATGACACCTAGGAATTTGCCAGAGGAACGGAAATTGGAGTGGAGTGTCATATAAGAAGAGTGGGGGTGGGGGACCTACACGTGAGCGAGAGAAAAGGATGGAGAAAGTTTAGAGGTAGAAAAGTGGAAGCCATGTTTGTGGCCCAGGAAGATACTGATGAGATTGCAGATTGAAGAAATTGGTAGAGATTTGGTATGGATGTGTCAGAGGCATAGATGGTTAAATCAACATATAGTGATGACCGGGCTCCTGGTGGTAAAACTGAGACAATATCATTAATAGCAAGAAGGAATAAAGTGGTACTGAGCACACTGCCTTGTGGGACACCTTCGATTTGGGGAAAGAAAGATGATGTGGCAGGGGCGATTTAAACCTGGAAAGTGTTTTGGGGAGGGGAAAGGGAAACTTATGAAGACCCCATTTTTCCCACGTATGCCTAGAGAGGACAGTTGTTGGAGAATTGGTACCGCCATGTGTATCATATGCTTTTCTAGATCAAAAAAAATAGCTAGTACGGATTCATGGCGTGCAAATGCAGATGTAATATATGTCTCAAATGAGCAAGGGGGTCAGCTGTGCTTCTGGCACGGTGAAAACCAAATTTGGGGAAGGAGAGAGAAGATTGTGAGATTCAAGATACCACATTAAGCGGAAGTTCACCATTCGCTCTAATAGTTTGCACAGCAGCTAGTTAGTGCGATGGGGGTTTAGTTTGAGGAAAGGTACCCGATTTATTGGGTTTCGGGAAAGGGGAAAGGATAAGAGCTTCTCCCCAAATTAGAAGGGAAATTTCCAGATGTCCATATGTGGTTGTAATTTTTAATAGGAAGGATAAGGAGGAAGATGGGAGTTCCCGGAGCATAGGTAGTGAATACCGTCGGGCCTTCATGAGTGTTACGGCACGATTGTAGGGCAGTAATGAGTTCAGAGGAAGAAAATGGGGCATTATAGGACTCATCAGGGGATGGGGTGAAGGAAATGGGGGTACGTTCTTGGTGGTCTTAATAGAAAGAAGTGGGGAGAAAGTGAGAACCACTAGACCTGGCTGAAATAATCACCCAGTTCATTAGCGACTTGGAGAGGATCAGAAATGAGGGTATTTCGAATATGGAGGACAGGGGCAGGATGGGGGGGATTTGAGATAGATATAGAGGATGTAATTGATGAAACATAATTTCGCAGCTATTTTTTTTTACTTTTCCCGGGATTGTACGACGGAGATAGGCAGATTCTTTTTTAAAAGGGAGATAAGGGCTGATAGTTGATTTGGAGTACCTCTCTTGTAGCGGTAACTGTTTCCAGGCTGCACGTTTTAAGCGAAGTGCTTTAGTGCATCAGAATTCCACCATGGAACACATTTGGAGGTATATGGTCTTGAGGTTCGAGGGATAGCTGTATGTGCAGCTCTTAAGACTGTATTTGTGAAACACTGTATCATTTCTGAAATGGAGGTGAGGGGGGATGGAGGGGTATGAATAGCAGAGAGTGAAGTGAAAGTATGCCAGTCGGCTCTATCAAAGCACCAGCATGGGGAGTTAGGGAGTGGTACGTATGAAGTAGGAGAAAGGAGAACTGGAAAGTGGTCACTATAGGGAAAGTGGTTTTAAACTGACCAGTGGAAATCTAAATGAAAAGAAGGGGAGCATAGAGAGAGGTCAATGCATGAAAAAGATTTTCGTGCGTGTATTCAAAGTGTGTGGGGCGATCTGAATTTAGAATAGTAAGGTCAGCTGTGGAGAGAAAGCGCTCTAGAGACGGGCCCCGGGAGTTTGTGATAGAATCACCCATAGAGTGTGGCGGCAGTTAAAGTCACCAACTATGAGGAAAGGTGGTTGAAGTTGGGAAATTAGATTTTCAAAAGCAACAAAGTCAATAGGTGGGAAGGGGGGAAGTAGACTGAAATCACTGTGATCCAACGTGAAGGAAAATACGGATAACTGTGCAAGGGACATTGGGTTTTAAAAGGGAGGTGTGACATAAGGTGTTTTCTGATTGATATATGGGTGAGACATAAAGGGAATGTGGGGAAGGACAAAAAGATAATTGGGGATTGGTATTGGAGGGTGTGTAAGAAAGGTCTCTTTAAGGCATACAATAGATGGGTTTTAAAGGAAAGGATATGACGAAGGTCAGGTCTGTGGGAGCGGAAACCGCGAATATTCCAATGAAGGATAGTTATACTTTACTGATATAGATTGTACTATGTGTTGGAGATTTTGGATGGGCTGTGTTGGGAGGGGGTAGGAGGATTGGGTGTAGGGGGGATATCGTTAGGAGGAGGATGGATATCAGCAGTTACTTGGTGTGTGGAAGGAGCAGGAGTTGTATTTGAAGTTGAGTGTCAGTTTCCCTGAGGTAATCTTGAATATTTCAATGGTTTCTTCTGAGGAGTTGGTTGGGGGAGTTTTTGGGGATAAAGGATTTCTTGTGAGGGGGGGAAGAGAGGACTGGTGTCCCCAAGCTAGGAGCAAAGGAAATGGAGGTGATTGTGTGGGAGGGGAAGAGGGGGGGGAACGTTTGTTTTGTCTGTTACGGTTTGTGGGGAGGAGGGAGAGGGGAAGGTGTTGGGTTGTAGTGGGATTGAAGTATCGTAGTAGAGATTGGAGTGTCTGGGTTTTGGGTGGCAAAAAAGTTTGATGGGGAATGTAGGAGGTAGAAAGGGGGGGTAGATGTAGGGGGGTGGGTTTAGGAGAATTGGTTTGAGTGAGCAGTATTACTGGAGTAAGGAGTAAGAGAGAAACCAGTCGAGTGCTTCTTGTCTGGCTTCAGTACTGTGAGTCCAAGTTTGAATCTGAAAGTTGCTACCTCAGACTCAAATTTGTAGGTGGGACAGCCCCTATAAAAATCATTATGGGGCCGCCACAGTTGGCACTGTGCGTGATTGTGCAGGGCAGTTAGATCGGGTATGGCCAGGTTGGGCACATAGTGGGCATCTGGCTGTGGAACGGCAAAAGTTTGGCTGGGTGGCGTAGACGCCAACAGTTTTGGCACTGACGTGGAGGAGGTTGGTATGGACGAACAGGGAGGATTCTCCTCCTATGTAGACGTTAAAGGGAAGGTTTATGTCTACGGAAGGTAATTTTGCTATGTTAGTAGGTTTCTTTCGATACCTCTGGGGGGGAAAGGAGTAGCATTGCACTGATGTTGCATCATAGTCTGTGAGACAGGCAAGTAGATCTTCTCCACAATCTGACCAATCTTTGTCATAGATGGGCAATTTGCTGGGGAGATTGAAACTGTTCCGGTGCAAGTATTGAGGGTTGGATGGGGTTCTGCAAGGATGGGGTTAACCCTATAGGTCTGTTAGTTTTTGTTTAAAGCTATAGCTTGGTTTTCGGATGTTATGTGACAAGAAAGGGAGCGGTCGGGGCGGCTACGGAAAGAGACTTTTACCCACTTGTTTTTGGAGACATTGTTGGAAGAGAAGGGTGTTGTCAGAGTAGGGAGCTGTGGAAGGGATCACGAAAAATTGGTCCCATTTGGCTGCGCTGAAGAGGGTATTCAAAATTGTTGTAGAGATAGGGGTGGTCGAAGGGCGGGGGCGTGACGAAGATGGAGTAGTGTTGAGGTAGGTAGTGTTATGGGGAGGTGGGCAATAAGGCTGTAAGTATTAATAAGGGAGGAGGGGTGGTTGATGTTGGAGGTTGTGGGGTAGAGGTGTGAAGTTGAGCTTGCTGGGAGAGTGGGAAAAGTTCTTAAGGGTTGATTGTTGGCTACTGTTCTAGTAGGTATTTATAGGGGGTAGTTATTGCAGTGTTCGGAGCCGTGGTCAAAGGACAGCCTGGGGGCAGGGAATCGATGGGTTTACATCTTTTGGGGGTAATTTTATAAAGGGGCAAGCCTCATTGCCCCTAATAGTGGAGATTTAAATTTTCATTACTGGCCATGGTAAGCCTGGATTATGTTGGGGGTAAAAACAGTCCACCCCTCAGGGTCCCTTGAGGGGGAAGGCTAGATAACTAAATCAGGGGAATACCGTGCCCATGGCTCCCTCAGGCCGTTCAGGACTGGCACAAAGTCAGCCTTTCATCCTTTCAGCACGGCTCTCACACCTTAGGAGGTGGATAGTAGAAGGGTTTGGTGAAGGGACAGAAACGAAAGGTGGGGAAAAAAATAAAGACCATGCAAAATTAGTTGAGTCGAGGGCTGAGTCCCAAGGTTGGGGAGTTCCCCATCATTGGGTCTCAGTCTCCGCCTCCTTAGCCCCCCCACGACAACAACGGGCAAGGGATTGGGGGGGGGCTGTTTGCAAGTACATGTAAAAGTACATCCTCCATTATGTTTTCTTTTACAACTGAGTATTGATTCTTAGGGTATGCAGTGGATTTACATTCATAATAGTCTCCCCATCAACCTACAAAGGATCAGTGGTTATTGTGAAATTATTCAAGCTTCAGAATTTACCTTTATTTCACAAGAGTAACTTATTTTCTACCAACAGGAAGGAAACTGGTGTTGTTAGTCTACTTTCTAAGAACCCAAACTTTGATGGGTGTGGGACAGTGATGGCCATCTTTGACTCAGGTGTTGATCCAGGGGCACCTGGGCTTCAGGTAAGGGAGAAGCATCATCTGTTATATTTACATCTTCACTTCAGGATCTATGAAAGGGGAAACCGTAGGAGAAAGGATGTGATATTTCTCTTCTATTCTATTATCCTGTTTCTCTGTTTTAAGTCTTGTATACCATTTTGTGAGATTTCTTTCTAGGTATAAAACTGTAGTGCCAAAGGAAAGGGAAGCTTATGTCTAGAATCTGAAGTATATTTTATGTTATTCTGCAGTGACTTCAAATTTGTTCTTCCAGGTTACAACAGAAGGAAAAATGAAAGTCATTGATCGCATTGATGCATCAGGAGCTGGAGATGTTGATACATCCACAGTTGTTTTAAGCTGCAGATGGGGTTATTGCAGGCCTCACTGGTCGTAAATTGAAAGTAGGTTCCAGTTTGATCATGACGTTTAGATGTTATTGAAAAAGAATTTCACAGTTATTATAATGCTAATGTATATAATTTTCTGATAGGTTCCAGAATCCTGGGTTAATCCATCAGGGAAGTTCCCCATAGGTGTAAAGAGTGCTTATATTCTCTACCCTCAACGTCTGAGAGAGCGAATTATTAAGGAACGCAAAGAGAAGCAGTGGGACCCTGTTCACAAAATTTTGCTGGCGGAGGCACAAAGAAAGTTACAGGTACATTCTTTGTTTTGAAGTGGTTGGTCATGTTCACTTGAGATGAGTAAACAGTTTACTCATAAATATTACTCACTTATAAATTCAGGAAAAGTTAAAGGCTATATTCATTATGATATTCTGAATCTTATCTTTAATTCAAGTTGGTCTGTAAGTTTGTTATGTGTCATATAACATTTTTTAGTTTGCTACGATTGTTAATTTTTATTAAGAACGGCAGCCAATTTTCAGTTGCTGAAGTAATAAAGAAATAATAAATAATAATAAAGTGAAGAAATAATAAATTCATTCAGATGTATGGTGTGCTATATCAAACTTTTTTTTTCCAGTTGTTGGAAAATAATAAAAGCAATGGTAGTAGTAATGGAGCCAGTACTAATAATTTGATTGACAAAATGACAAAAGAGGATGCTGAAACCAGGGTATCACTGCTTAACAGCTTGGAGAAAAAGTACAATGACCTGGGACCAGCTTATGATTGTGTCCTGTATCATGATGGAGATGTGTGGAGGTAAGTTATCCAGTTTACAAAATGTGAAAGAATATACAGATGGTATGTGGATAGAGAGAGAGTATAACCCACCTATTTTTGTTCTTTTGTTTTAACAAAAATTGTTCAGATCTTGAACCTTAGAATATTCCTTCGTCAATTTTTTATGGTCTTGAAATTAGCTACACCCCCAATAGCCAACATTTCTCACTAGATAATAGATATCTGTTGAAATTCAAAGGTCCAACAGTAGATTTAAGTCATAAGGATTACCAGAACTTTCTCATCCTATTAACCCAGTGTTGCTGGGAATGGCATGTACAGACATGTCATACCCACTGTGAGACTAGTTTATTAACCCAATACTGCTGGCTGGTTTCCCAATATGAAAGCCCTCACTCCCGGGTTGTATTTGTAGTGGTTCAGGCCCCTCCGCTGGGAGATCATGTTGGCACCATAGTGTGCGCAGCGTGATCGTACATGTCCCCAGAAAACTTGACAGACGCACCATGCTACATGCTACCCAGAATATATTCAAGACATGCTATGACATGTATGTACATGCCACCTGACTGTGAAGGGTTAATTGTCTTTACGCATAGGCGGCTCCACAAGTATTTAGCTACAATGAGTCTATCATGCAGCAGACTTATCTCACTTGTTTCCCCTTTTTCTTAACTTTTGTAAATATTTTATTTGACTTGTTAATGCTATTCGTACACTCTCTCTTCTCTTCTCATCTACTCTCTCTCTCTCTCCTCTCATCTCTCTCATCTCTCTCTCTCTTCTCTTCTCTCATCTCTCTCTTTTTCTTCTCTCTTTCTCTCTCTTTCTCTCTCTTCCTCTCTCTCTCGTACTCTCTCCTCCTATCTCTCTCTTCTCTCTCTTCTCTCTCTCTTCTCTCTCTCTCTCTCTCTCTCTCTCTCTCTCTCTCTCTCTCTCTCTCTCTCTCTCTCTCTCTCTCTCTCTCTCTCTCTCTTATGACTAAGTACTTGTGGTATCATTTATTGATAAATTAAAATTACATGGTGCATGCCATCCCCTGTGGTAATGGATTAAGGAAGAGGAAATCTATTTAGTGGTACTGTATTGTAAAATTAAGAATATGTTCAGTGAATAAAATTAATTCAAGACTTGATTAATAATTTTCAGATATAATGATATAGCTTTTGTACTCTATCATAACCCAGATAAATTTTGCAGGGCATGTATTGATACATCGGAACGGGGAGAACTGGAATCTGGAATTCATCTAGGGGAATATAGAATTACTCACCAGTGGGCATCGCTTACATCAGCTGACCAGTACAATATCTCTGTAAATGTGCACAATGATGGAAATATTCTTGAAATTGTTGGAATGTGTTGTAAGTATATGAATTTGATGTTTGTAAATGAACAACTTTGCAAATATAAATGTTATACTTTTTAAGATGATAATGTTATACTTTTCTAAATGGTAATGTTATATTTCATAATTCATTGGATCCAAGTGACACAGACATTGCCATGAAATATTTGGTGGGGGGATAGGCAGTTTCATCAAGAATTTAGCTACAAGTGATGGGAACATATTGTCATGGGAAATTGTTGCCAAGTTTAAGGTGAAAGGGATATCTCATCCTGAGTATCATCTTAGAAACAAAAAATTAGCTACAAGAGATGGAAACATATTGTCATGGGAAATTGTTGCCAAGTTTAAGGCAATAGGGATGTCTCATCATTAGTATACAAAGCACTTGGAGTGAGCCTGACTCAACAGGCCTTCTAGAAGGGGCTGGGTTTGTGAGCATCTGCAGGTTTTTCACTGGTTCATGAGGGTTTGACCTTTACCATCTGTAACCATGTCAAGGGGGGAGGGCTGTCTCCGGGAAGGACACTATATCTGCCTGCAGAAGCTATTCCTGCCCACTTTTACTACTGTAGGGTGTATTATAGAAAACTTAATAATGTGAAAATAAATGAAATAACAGGTACCACTATGTAACTTATTGCTGCTGTTAGTACACAAAGTGTAAATTATCTTGAAGATAATATGGAATCTGTTTCACCAAAAAACAGCCTATTATTACTTGATACAGCATAAAAACAATAGATATAGACTGGAAAGGGGCAAAACGGGGAAAACACGTCTGTAGAAAAGAGAGCTAATAACATAGTAAAGAGATGGCAAGGAGTCTAGCTTTCATGCATGAGTGTTCATGTGGGCCAGACCTACAAGCCACACACTCTAGGATTCTTAATGTCTGGATGTTGTCCATGTGTGCACAGTGAGACACACACAACAAACAAACGGGTTAAAATTACATAAATTTAAGAAAATCCAGTGTGTAAAACATATTACAACATCATAATTTTTTTCCAGCAAGTCATGGTACACATGTGGTTTCCATCGCTCGGCTAATTTCCCTGACGCCCCAGAGAGGAATGGTGTTGCCCCTGGTGCTCAGATAGTCTCTATAACTATAGGTAAGAAAGAATTGATTTTGTTAATGATACAGTGATGATAATACAGTAATGTGTAAAAGGAAATGGTGTTGAGGAGGTCCTACCCTACCTCAGGTGGCAGCAGTTCAGTTAATCCAGGGGAAATTTGTCATATTTTTAAAACATCTCGTTACTCAAAATGTTATTGAACTATGTATAAATTGATGTTAGTGTTAATTATGTTTCAAGTGCTTTAAATTGTAATCTTGAATGTATGTCATTATACTGAATTTTGCATTCATATCCATACTAATAGTTAGACAGCACAGGCAGTTCAAGTTTTCAGGATCTTCTTTAATTTGCACTTACAAACATCATTAAAGTAATTGCCTACTTAATCCTCATAAAGTTATACTTGGTGTTTCTAAATCCACTGAGATCCCAACCCATCCATAAAGTAATTTTTACTTTCCATCGATTAGGAAGTTGGCTCACGAAGTAGTCAACAAATATGGTGTTATTTGGGGATCATCAGCGGGCAATCATGGGCCAGCGCTTGCAACAGTGGAGTTCCTCCAGACTTCCAGAGTGATTTAATCATTGGTGTTGGTGCTTATGTGTCGCCTGACCTGATGACTGCTGAATACTCATGATTTAGAAGTTGCCTGGTAGGTTATAGCATTTATTGTATAGATTCATACCATTGATTGTCATGAACTCTATCTATTGCTAGCTTTAAAATTAATGTTTTTAAAGAAAAAATAAATTTTAATGCCTGATTTCAGGATGTCCTTATACCTGGGCATCAGAGGACCTACAGCAGATGGTGCAAGGGGTGTGACCATCTGTGCTCCAGTGGTGCCATCACATCTGTCCCAACATTCACATTACGTAGCAACCAGCTTATGAATGGCACAAGGTGGGGAATTTGTTATAAAAAAAAAAAACAGCCATGTGCTGCTACTAATGAATTTATTTTACTGTAAAAATGTAACCTCATACTTTGAATATGTTGAAACTTTCTCTTATTTTGTGATTAACTTCCTCATTTGCATTCTTAACCAATGCTGGGGCCGGGTATGGCATGTAAGTACATGCCATGCCCACTGTGAGTTTGCTTTATTAATTATTTTACATATAGATGGCTACACTTGTACGAAGTCACTAATGAGCCAAAGACAAACACTGGGCCCCTCCGCCCAAATTTACCTTTTCCTTTATTTACGAACTATTTTACGTTATCTTATTTTGCTCTTGTTAATGTTTATAACCTTATAGTATTATAATGTTAAAATAAAAAAAACACTATCGATATTCATAGCTTAGTAAAAAAAAACTTGCCAAACAAGGAAGGTGAAATCAGGAAAGTTCACAGGTCTACTAATTGACTCCTTTGTGGCTAAGCATAGCAGAGCCATCTATGTGGCAGAGGCATTTCACAAAGAAGTAAATAATGAGCACAAGATTTTCCCAGCAGCATTGGGTTAAAACTTTTCATTTGCATTCTTAATATTTTTTCATTTGCTTAAGCTGACAGCAGAAGTAATATTGAAAATCTAGATAGAATTCAAAAATAAGTTAAAAGCAATTGTAAACATAATTCATTTCATCCAGTAACCTTCCCCAGATAATGATTTTATATCTTAAATTTTTCTAGCATGGCATCTCCTCACACTGCTGGTTGCGTCGCTCTGATTGTCTCAGCAGTAAAGTGAAATCCATTCCATATTCCCCGTATTCTGTCCGAGAGCAATACAGAACACTGCCAGGCTTTAGATGTGGAGTGTTTGCACAAGAAAATGGACTGATCAGGTTAGTCACAGACAATTCAGTGACTCTAAATTATGATTTTGAAAAGGGGGGGGGAGGTAACTAGGTATGTTTTGTACTCCCTCTCTTGCCTCCCTTCCCCCTTCCTCCCTTCCTTCGTTCCTTCCTTCCCGCCTTCCCTCTCCCTTCTCCTTTCTCCCTTCTCCTCCTCCTCTCTCCCTCTTTCCTCTTCCTCTTCCCTCTTTCCCTCTTCCCTCTTCCTCACCCTCTTTCCCTCTTCCCTCTTCCCCTCCCTTCCTCTCTCCCTCTCCCCCCTCTCTCTCTCTCTCTCTCTCTCTCTCTCTCTCTCTCTCTTGCTTTCTGTCTGTCTGTTTGTCTCTCTTTTTTCTCTTTCTTTCTTTCTTTTTTTTTCTTTCTCTCTCTCTCTTCCTTTCTCTCTCTCTCTCTCTCTTTCTCTCTTTCCCTCTCTTTCTCTCTCTCTCTTCTCTCTCTCTCTCTCTCTTTCTCTCTCTCCTCTCTCTCTCCCCTCTCTCTCCCCTCTCTCTCTCTCTCTCCCCTCTCTCCTCTCTTTTCTCTTCTCTCTCTCTCTCTCTTTTTTTCTTTTTTCCCTCTTCTTTCTTATTTTTCTCTCTCTCTCTTTCTTACTTTCTCTCTCTCTTTCTTACTTTCTCTCTCTCTTTCTTACTTTCTCTCTCTCTCTTTCTTACTCTCTCTCTTTCTTACTTTCTCTCTCTCTCTCTCATTCTCTCTCCCTCCCTCCCTCCCTCCCTCCCTCCCTCCCTCCTTCCTTCCCTCCGTCTCCCTCCCTCCCGTTTTTTTTTTCTCTCTCTCTCTCTCTCTTTTATCACTCCCCCTGAAAATGAAGCCTCAGGTGCCAGTAACGGTTACATTTATGACAACTTATTGCTATTTCCTGGAAAATAAATGGAAAATAAAACATCCGCCAAGACACACGACATCACATTAAGGGCCCAAAATTGCAGTCTTTATTGTTTTTATTTTATTTCATTTATTTATTTATTTATTTATTTATTCAGTTTTTTTTTCTTTTTTCCTTCTTTCTTTTGTGTGTGTGTGTGTGTGTGTGTGTGGTGTGTGGTGTGTGTGTGTGTGTGTGTGTGTGTGTGTGTGTGTGTGTGTGTGTGTGTGTGTGTGTGTGTGTGTGTGTGTGTGTAAGTACGTACGTACTAAGAGACTAATTGGGTTAGACATGAACTGTACAGAATAAGATGACATTAAATAAATCGCAAAGAAAGAAAAGAAAAGAAAACTAGAATAATATGATGTACAGTGATAATGTGATAATATAATAAAATGATATGAATTATGCCGTTGCAACCTTGCAACATGTCGGCGACGTTACTTCCTACGTTCCGGAGTTGTTGATGTTGCAGTGTGACGTCCTGGTCCTGGTTTCGAAGTTGTTGATAATCTTGCAATGATTAGGAAAATGACTTTGCAATGAAATGTCAGTGTTGGTTTCGAAGATGTTGATTTTGCAATGAGATGTCAGTGGTGAAAGGAGAGGGGGGGAGGGAGGAAGGAGGAAGAGAGGGAAGGAAGGAAGGGGAAAGGGAGGGAAGAAGGGGAGGAAGGAAGGAGGAAGGTAAGAAGGGAAGGAAGGATTGGTGGAGGGAAGAAGGGAAGGAAGGAAGGAAGGAGGGAGAGAGGAAAGGAAGGAAGGATGGAAGGACTGACGGAGGGTGGGAAGGAAGGAAGGGAGGGAAAAGGAATGAGGGAGGGGAGGAAGGAGGGAGAAAAGAGGAGGGAAGCGAGAGGAAGGAAGGGGGAAAGGTGAATTGACCTTCAAAGAATTCATTAGGATTTCAGAGACCTTAATCTACTGTATTTTCTCCTTTTAGTAAACTTTTTTTTTCCTTCTTGTTATTAAATTATCTTTGTGTGCTGTGTTTTTGTCTTCGTGCTTCTGATGTTGTTGTTGTTCTTCTTCTTCCTTTTCTTCTTTTTTTTTTTTTTTTTTCCTCTTTTCTTTTCTTCCTCTCCTTCCTTATTTCTCCTCTTATTGCTACTCCACCTCCACATCCCCCTCCTTCTCCTCCTCCTCCTCCTCCTCCTCCTCCTCTCCTCTCCTCCTCCTCCTCCTCCTCCTCCTCCTCCTCTTCCCCCTCCTCCTCCTCTTCCCCCTCCTCCTCCTCTTCCCCCCCTCCTCCTCTTCCCCCTCCTCCTCCTCCTCCTCCTCCTCCTCTCCTCCACCCTCTCCTCCTCCTCTTCCTACCTCCTCCTTCCTCACTTCTCCTCCTCCTCCTCCTCCTCCTCCCCTCCTCTTTCCCCTCTTTCTCCTCCTCCTCCTCCTCTCTTTTCCTCCTCCTTAACCTCCATCTCCTCCTCCCTAAACCACCTCCACCTCTCCTATTACTCCCCCTCCTTCTCCCTTTCCTCCTTCACCTCCATTTCCCCCCCACCACCACCTCCACCTCCCCCTTCCACCCCCCCCCCCCCCCTTCCACCTCCTCCTCCACGGGGGTTTTCTCATCTCCAACGTCGTGACAAATATCCTCCGGCATTTTGTCTGTTGCAGCGAATTCATGCACAAGCTGAGTCCCTTCACGCGCCTCAATGCATGGCAGACGTCAAAGAAGGAACGGCATGAGTTGGCGAATATTCTGCTGACTTGCCATATTGCTTACGTACTTACATGCATACTTAATACTTACATGTTAACTTTTTGTACTTACATGTTACTTATGTATTTACATGTATACTTATATACTTACATGCATACTTATATACTTACATGCATACATAATATACTTTACTTACATATGCATACTTATAATTTTAACTTACATGCATACTTACATAATTTTTTTAAAATGCATACTTATACTTCACTTACATCTTTCTTACATACTTTACTTGCATACTACTTTACAAAATAATCATTAATGGCAAGATTTAAAAAAATTGGTTATTTTATGTTAATG
>NC_051395.1:5817585-5840085 GCF_015228065.2 Penaeus monodon
TTTGGGGCACTCACAGCCCTGTCGTGAGGACTAGAGATGGCCGTGTGCTGCCTGGAGCAATTGTGGCGCTTTTGGCAATGGGAATTTCTTCTTTTTTTTCCCCGGTGAATCATATATTATTTTTAATATATAATATTATTATTAATTAAAAATTATATGAAAATATATTTATATATATATATATATTATATATTAAAATATATTATTAATATAATATATATATTATAATATATATATTGTGTGTGTGTTTGGTTTGTTGTGTGTGTGGTGTTAAGATGGGGAAAATTCTTTTTCTGTTACGGGGATGGGGATAATTCTTTTTTCTTTTACCAGGGGACCAAGGGCTGTTTTCCACGTGGATCCAAAATGTCACGTCGGCCGAACGGCACCGAAGGGGACCCTGGTGCTGGGGAAAAGGGACTCATCGAGACGCCATAGGCCCACGCCAAGATTTTCGTCAGAAAGGTACCAGTCGCCCCAGAATGCTGTGCATGGGCGACGCCTGGGGGACCCGGCAACCCGGGGCAACTCCAGGAGCTCGTACGCAGGTAAAAACCCCCCGAATGCCGCCCCTGCCCCGACCCCCGTAGTTTCCGGGAAGATTACAGGGCTGGGACGCGAGAAGGACCCGAGTCTGTGGGGAGTTGGCGGGGACCCCGCCGAGTTAGCCTGGGCCGGACTACGAAGGCGGACAAATCCGGTAAAGGGAACCTGTGCGAGACTTTCGGGGGCGTGTAAACTCGGAACGGACAAATTCCCCAAAGGGCCCAAAGGTGAGGACGCAGGGACAGCGCCACAAAGATAAACCAGACAACGCACAAAAACGAGACGACCAAAAAGTTAGGTCCCCCTTTGAAGGCCCCTCGAGGGCGGGGCCCAGTAGGTGGCCGAGAAATATAAATGGGGATAATTCTATTTCTTTTTACGAGTGGATTTTTCTATTTCTGTTACCAGGGGGGGAAAATGGCTGTTTTCCACGTGGGTCCAAATTCCAAATAAAAAACCCCCCGCTCACGGGGCGGAGGTCACATTTTATTCTGACCTCGTTTTGACCGGAAATTCGTGTGAAGCACCCCCGGGGGGTCCCTCTCGCCCCCCTCCGGGGGATTCGTGCAAACTACCCCCGCATAAGGTCCTCCGCCCCCTCTCCGGGGACTGAAACCGTGACCTCCCGCGCGGCCCGATACCCGTATAATAAAAATGTCGTGTTCTTATACTGCTGTGTCACTCTAAAAATAAAAAGTAAGCCCTTAACAAGTAAACTACCCTCTGCTCACCATTGTACTAAGGGTGATACCTTTTACAGTGTTGGTTGTGTGTGTGGGTGTTTATGTTATTTGATTGTATGTTTAATGTTGCTGTGTGTGTATAAATAAAAAAAAAAAAAAAAAAAAAAAAAAAAAAAAAAAAAATTAATATATATAATAATATATATTTAAATTTTTTATAAATATTATTATATATATATAATTTAAAAACAACACCCCAACAACACACCCACACACACACCCCAAAACACACACACACACAATAATAATATAAAAAATATATATATATATATATATATAATATATATATTTATATATTATAGAAAATTTGTGTGTGTGGTGGGGGTTGTGTAATTAATTATAATATATATTAAATAAAATTATATATATTAATATATATATTATATATATTTGTTTTTTTTATTACTTATTTATTTATCTATTCATTCATTTATATATATTTAGAATTATATATAAATATATAATAATATATATATATATTTTATTTTATTATACCATATATGTTGTTTTGTGTGTGTGTTGTGTTTTTGGTTGTGTTTTTGTGGTGTGGTGTGTGTGTGTTTTGGGGTTTGTGTGTTTTGTGTGTGGTGTGTTTGTGTGTGTGTTTTGTGTGGGTGTATGTGTGTATATGTGGTGTGTGTGTGTGTGTGGGGTGTGTGTGTTGTGTGGGTGTGGTGTGTGTGTGGTTGGGGTGTGTGTGTGTATGTGTGTGTGGGGTTTGGGCGCGCGCGCGGTGTGTTGTGTGTGTGTGTGTGATTTTTGTGTGTTTGTGTTTTTTTCTGTGTTTTGTGTGTGTGTGGTTTCTTTTTTTTTTAAGGTTTGTGTGTGTGAATGCATGTTTCCAAAGTGTGCTTGCGAAAAACATAAACTGCCTGGGTTCACACACAATTATAAACCACACCCCCACACACACCACACACACACACCACACACATATATATAAATTTATATTTATATTATTATTAAATTTTATATATATAATATATAAATAAAATATTATATAAATTTTCATTATCATATATCTAACTAACATTATCTATGATATATATATAAATACTATAATACATAAACATGTATATAACTACATATATATTGGATATCATACTTCCAGACTTTATATATTATATTTATATTTTATATATATTTATATATATATATATTATTAAAATTTATATATAATATATATCATTACAAAAAAAGGAAAAAGAAAGCTAAAGATGGCTCTCCTCCAAAAAAAATTTTGGGCAAAAAGCCCGTATTGTTCGTTATAAGATATTACGAAGCAAAGAAGGATCCCCCTAAGGAAGAAGGGGAAAGCAATTTTTTTTTGTGCTACTTTTAAAAGGGAGAAGCAGGATTTTAACTTCTAAAATGCAAATATTATGGATGTAATGGCGTTTAGTTGCATATATAATCGTTTTAATTATTATTTTTTCATTTTATTACTACAAATACTACTATTACTGTCTCATTATCTCGCCATCATCTTATCTTATATTTCATTATCATCATCATCATCATCATCATCATTTCATCACATCATCATCATCATCCATCATCATCATCTCTCATCATCATCATCATCATCATCTTATCATGTCCCATCGTTGTTATAATTATTATCATGTTTTTATTATTTTATTACATATTAGGATAAGAGAAAAAATGCAGAATATCCTTTCTCTTTTGTCCTGCATGTCACTTTGGACGTAAAATTTTTTGTAATTTCTGACCCAAATTTTCATAAAAAAAAAAAAATCCCTTTTCGTAACGCCAAAAAAAATAAAAATGAGTTCTTCGGGGTGAATGGGGTTAAACTATTCCATTTTGAACGTATTTCGTGTGTAAACCAACCGTAGGGGTATTTTTTTTTTATATACAAATTTTTCCTCTTACTTAACATGATGCAAGCCTCCCGGTGGAGTCACCCCAATGATTCAAGATATGATGGCAATTTTTGATGATGTGATGAGGGGAATGATGATGATGTGATGATGATGTGAGGAAATATGATGAGTGATGAATGATAATGGTGAGGGTGAGATATAACGATTATTTTTTGGGTAATAACATGATGATTTTGAAGATGATAGAAATAAAATAATTTTAAAATAAAAATTAAAATTATCACTATTTTTAAATATCAAAATAATTATAAAATAAAAACAAAAACAATAAAAATAGGATAACTATAATAAAATGATAATAAGTTTAATAAAAAAAGGAAATAATTTAAAAGCATAAAAATTATTATTATTTTACCATTACATTATTATTTTAAATAAAAAACAACAATATGATCAACAAAATAATAATAATAACTATCATTATAATAATAATTAAATATTAAATAATAATGATAATGATAATTATCATTATCAAAAAATAATTAAAATTATTATCATCACTATTTAGTGTTTTTATCATTGCTATTATCATTATTACTTTATTATTATTATTATTTTTATTATTTTATCCATCTCATCTTATTTTCGATTAATGAACATTACATTTTTATCTTTATCATTACTATATTATCCTTTGGGGGTTATTTTCTATTATTTTGTTACATCTCTCATTGTTACATAATTATTATTTTCACATATTATTTTATTTTTTATATTATTGTTGTTGTTGTTATTATTCATCATATTTTATGATTAGATGATTATTATTATTTCATCAACTCTCATCATTATCCTCATTTGTTTTATTATCATTATCTTATTATTATTATCCTCATTATTATTATGAGTTTTATTATTTTTTTTGTTGTTGTTATTTTTCTATTATTATTATCTTTTATTTAATTATAATTTCTTTATCATCATTTTTAAATATTATCATTTTGTTATTTAAATATTATTATTTTTTTATCATTATTATATTATAATTTTATAATTATGTTATTATCATTATCTCTTTATTACCATCTCATTGTCATTATTAAAATTTCATTATCATTTTTATTATTATTTTATTTTTATCATTTATGATTATCAGTATTATAGAAATGTAATGATAGTGATGAGATTTTTTTATCATTTTAAATATTATTTTTAGTCTCATTATCACTATCATCCTTTTATCGTTAGTTATTTAAATTTTAATTTTTTATTATTTGGTGTATCTGATTATGATAATAACATTGATATGATATAATAATGTGAAAATGAAGAAACTTTTAAATGTTATAATAATAAAAAATATGTTTCTAAAGGTTGTTTTATAAAAAAGATAATGATCAGGTCCTTCATTTTCGATTGTTAAAAAGCGTTTGCAATTGTGAAAATTAACAGCCAAGAATTCAAGAGAATAAGTGGAGCGAAGAAAAAAAAACGGATCTTTGGAAGAATCGAAGACATAGGTCACAACACAATGAGAGATACAAAGTGGGGGAAAAATACGTTTTTTTCAAAATAAGGAAAAAGGAAAAGGAGGAAACAAAAAATCGCCAACTAATAAAAGCTTTTCTTTGTCCAATAACATAAGACTAAAAACCAAAAACAAATTTTTTGCATTAAGATAAAAACTTCCCCTATCTTAAAAAAGAATGTGCGAGTAAAAAATTCGCCTTGCTCAGGGGGAAAGGGAAAATTTGTTCCCTAACCCTGGAATGTCACATTTTCGGGAAAAAAGGATAATATCTCGTAAAAGGGTGAGATAAATTGAAAGCGAAATATATACTTTGTATTTGACGCCCCTTAAAGATCGTAAACCCGTTTCCTTCTGACCAAAGAGGGAAGTTTCCCAAAATTTGGGAAAAATACGAACCCCGCCCCATTTCCAAGTTTGTATAAAATCCTCTGAGCACAACATTGTCACTAAAAGGGGATTTGTCATATTTAAAAATATTTTTGGATAAAATAATAATGAAAAACTATTTCAAAAAAGAAATTTGGGATTCTAAATTCATGATGCTATAAAATTGCTGTATTAGCGAATTGCTTAGAAAATCAGCAATGAACGCTGGGTAATTGTATATATTTTGATTTCAAATGGCGTTTGAAAAATTAATCGGTAGGGATAAGGATCACTATGATTTCTTTTAAATGGTTAATAAACCATGCCCATTTTTTTTGAGAAAGAAAAAGCAAAAATCCCTGGGAAATTTTGGGAAAACGGAACAAATAACCAAAAAATCACATTTTTAAATTCCAAATATTATAATGATCGAAAACCCTAATAAATGGTAGCTGTACTGAAATATCTCATTTCCCCTCCAAACTTTTTTTGTAAAATTTTGATTTAATATGAAACATGTTCTCTGTGGATAAAGTCGTTTTTTTTTGCAACAGAAAAAGAGAGTTTAATGTTTTAAAAAATCGATTTTGTTTGCACAATTTGTAACCATTGTAAGTTTTGTTCGCTTTCGAGTTCTGCTGGGGAACGGGAAAAAAGCGCCCCTCCCAAAGGGGAGGGAACAGTGGCACTTGCGTTTGAAGGGAGCGGGGGCGTTATGCCCTAAAGGGATTTTTGGGAAAGGGAAATAGCAACAAAACATTGTGTCATGCATGTTTGGGTGATTTATGTTTTTTCTTTTAAAATCCCTGCAATTACAGTAAAGGCAAACAGTTGTCGAGGGGAAAAAAAAAACGTTTGCCGTGGTCAATTTATCAGCATGCCTAATCCTACTCACTTAGGTATAAAAATGGAAGATATTATCTTTTGATGTATTGCTTACGTCCCCATTCTATTTGGGGACCTTGGCTTCGATTCAGCCTGAAAAATTCACCAGTGTTTATAGGGGAGGCACTGTGAAAGTTCAAAATTGTCATGTTTGTTTATTTGTGATTTTTCCATTTTTCATTGGGATCATGAGATATTATTTCTTGCCGGGAAAAAGTTGCAAAGGTACCTTTGATGTATAATAAAGGGATTTATTTTTACTCCCATTGCTGTTTGCCCCATTATGACCATGCAAGAGGTTTTTTGTTATTTAAAAAGTAGTTCAGGGTGTTAGTGGTTGTATAAAAAAATTTTATTTTTTTTTAGCTCCCTTTACCATTCCATTTGTGTCAAGGGATTTGTATTTGCAATCTTTTTGGGGTTATTGTTTATAATGATGTTTCCAAGTTGGACCCTCAAAAAGATAACTGCCAGTGCTGTCTTCTTTACCCGGTAAAACCGTAGCCTATATTAAAGAGGGCCCGGCTTTTCACAGCAAGGGGCCCAATTCAGTACCGGATTGCAAACTCATGTTTGTGGGCCCCCCGCATAAATAAAAATAACGATAAAGTAATAATAAAATAGTAATAAAATTAAAAATGAAAATCTATAGACCACCAACCCACACACCAAACACAAACACACCACAAACCCACCACACACACACACACCACACACACACACACCACACACACACACCACACAGAAAAGAGGTGACATATAAAGATGTTTTAAACTATACAGGAAAAAGGGCAATTTAAAAAAAGAAACTAGTTTTGAACACTCGAAGGGCGGAAAGGGATGCAAAAAGTTTCAAGTAAAAAAAAGTCAAAAAGTTCAGTTTTCCCAACAACTATTGAAACTGGAAAATCGTCCAAAAACTTGTGTGTCCAAAAAAAGGGGGATCCTTTAAAAAATTATATCATTCGGGGGAATAAAAGAAAGTTTTCATTACTCATCCTGTAGCCCATAATCTTCCTTAAAAAAAACAAATACACCTAAGAATGTAATCCCTGTTGTGCTTTTTACTGTACAAATTTTTTGTTCTAATCTTTATATTTTTTTCTTAATAACTGAAAAAGACATAAAATTTTGTTTGCCCCCCAAAAGGGTAAAATGAATTGTGAGGGGAAAAAAAAAAGGGGTGAAACTTCTCTAAATTTTATTACTTTTGGGGTTTTAATAGAGTTATAGGATGATTTTCTCAAAGAACCTAACAACTGAATTTTTTTAAAAATTTGGGAAATTTGCCCTTAGCGAAAAAAATTTTCCTTTTGGGGGGAAAAAAATCCGTGGGAAAAAAAGAATGGGGGAAATAAGGGCCCTATATGGGCAAACCATTCTGTTAAAAAAATTAATTTAAAAGAGCCCTTCCTTTTTAGACAAAAAGACAGGCATTTGCCTCTCATCAGGGAAAAAGAAAACCCTTTTTTGATTTTTTTTGGGGAACAGTCCTAAAAAATGTACTGTGCTCAAAACTTCAAAGTCTTTTTCTGGGCTTTTTGACCATGTCCATCTGTGGGTTACTACTAAAAGCCTTTTTTGGGGAAGGAATCACTTCCCCTTTTCATGTCATCGTGTCATCGTCATTTTAAAGGTCTTCGCACCTTTCCCCCAAAAATTTTTAAATTGGGATCAGTGTAAAATACGCATAAAATTTTTCCAGAATTCACTCGCTTAGGCATCATATCATGATTTTTGCCGCTTCTCTTTTGTTCATTGACTTTATCTGTGCTTCTGGGGGCTAGGGGCCAGGTCAACAGCGAGATATCACTGGAAGTGTTGCCATCATCCTTTCCCCAGTGGGTACGTTTTTGGAAAACTGTGTCTGAAACTTCAACATTCTTTTTCTTTGGGGCTGCTTTTTTCTTTTTTTTTTTGACTGTTTTTCATTTTATTTCCCTTTACTCTTGATCTCTTATAACCCTTCATTGTAATAACCTTCCTTTCCTAGGGATTACTCTTCTCGTTTCATAAATGGGGTGCACTTCGACCGCGGCTGAGCACCTCCTCCGAGTGGTTTCAGTAGGTTTTAATCCAAAGTATGGTGTCTTCAACCTGGATTTTAAAATGTTTGGTTTTTTTTATTCATTTTTTTGAAAAATTTTAGCAATTTTAAGCTATTAATATTATTTTTATATATAATTAAAATATATATATTTATATATAATATTAATAATATTTAAATTCGTGAATATTAACAAATTTGATTTTTAAAAAAAATTTTTTTTAATCATGACTTGGTTTATTCATATTTTTCTGTTTTTAAAATGAAAATGTAATTTCATTTAATGTATAATTTTTGCCCTATGCTGTTTTTTATAACTTCTTGTTTTTGAAAAATCAAAGTCTTCCTGAAGGGGCTCTTCTTTGCAGTTCATCAACCAGTTTTTCTCTGTGCTGAAATTTTCTCAAAATATTTTCTCTGCTCTTATTAATTTACAGTTAATGATTAGCTGATCATTTGTCCCGTGGCTGCAGCCTGCTTTTAATCTGTATGTAGGAGTGTTTAGGACTTGGGGTTTTAGTCCTAAAAGGTTCAATGGGCGTTCAATTTTTGCTCTTCCCCGATTATTTGGGTCGGGTATCTCTTCAAGGGTTGGGCTTATTTCCATTATTGGCATCCCTTTTCTTCCCATGAGTTGTATTTGCCATTTTATAGGATCTAGCCTCTCATTGTTATCTTTTTTTTATCAAATTGGCATTAGCCAGTTGCCTTGAACCACTTTTTTTGTTTTTTTCTGAAAGACTTTGCCTCCAATCTCATACATGTTAACAAAATTTTGATTTTCTAAGCGGTTCTCGTGCGCCAGTTGTCTGCACTATTGTTAATTTGCATCATAGTTTTTATTTCATTGGTGCGAAAAAAGGCAATCTAAAAACTGAAGCAATCGGTACAATTTGGGGGGTAGTTTGATTTAAAAGGGTATTCTCCTGGATTGCCACCTCCACAGTGGTCAAGAAGTGTGGCTTTTGATGTCCATCCGGTTACCAGTATGGACGGGGGGTTAAGTCTTTTTTTCTAATTCAAAAAAGTCCTCAAAAAACAGTATTGTCACCATCCCATTCATAACAGCGTACTGTGTGCCTGGTAGTGCTTCCCTCCTACCGTTTCTGCATTTTCTTGCCCTTGAAAAATACAAGGGGATCAGACATTACCTCTCACAGCATGTTCGGGACGGGAATTTTCTCTCTGTTAGCCCATGGTGGCCTCACTGTTTTTTTTTTCCCTTTGACCCAAATTTTCTTGGGGCTTTGATGGGGCCTTGGGGGCCCCCTTTCATCCAAATTATAAAACACTGACATCTTTATATTGGACTCCTTTCCTTTTCAAGCATGTCGTAAAAACCTAATAACAAATGTCTGAATAAAATCTTGCGGCCACGGGGTTTTTCTCCTTTTTTTTAAAGTCATATTAGTCTAGCAGGAACTGTTAACCCCAAACACGCCGGGCGGGGTTTCTTTGAATGGGGTGCTTATTTCATTGGAATGAGATAGCCTGTACTATACCTGGAATTCCCAAAAGGTGGGGCCTACCCCATCCCTTTTTCCCTCCCCTTAAAGGGGTTCTTCACTTGTCTTCCAAATCTGTCCCAAAACAAAACTTCCTTCCCGTTTTATAAAGGGGGTTTAAGTGACATATTATGGTGATAAGATCACCACAACACACACCTGTACTATAGGCTACACTATTAATTACATTTTACGTATCCTTCTAGGGTTTTTTACAACTGGGGGGGGGGGGGGAAATTTTATATATATATTATATTATTATAAAATATATATTATATATTATTTATTATATATATATATATTCACTTATTCCCATTTTCCTTGTTTTTGTATTAGATTTTTTTCATCTGGGCCGGTTCCACAACTTCCCTACCTTCCTTTTTTTTTGCATTCTCTTGTAGATATCCTCCTATTACATCATTAAATTTCTACTGCTTGTAACTTTATTATATTGCTTCATTTTCTTTTATGGTCCGTACCTTCTTAGATTTTAGAGACTGTGATGCCTATATTAAATCCCTGTCTATTTACTCTGGAAAAAGAATTTAGTAGATTAAATTTCACAGTATAGTTCCTAAACAGGTTTTATCAATTGTTCTGGGGACCAAATACCAGAATATTTATAACATAAAATTTGTTTGAATAAAAACTTGGGGGGAAAAATGACCAGATTGGGGTAAAAATCATAGTGGGGAAAAAAAGTTTTAGGTAAAAGGATTGCGGGGAAAAAATGAATATAAATTTGGCATTTTTCCCAACTTGGGCATAATTTTTTCCCCACTTGACATCCCCCCACAAAATGTGGGGGGGGTAAATCATTGAGCAAACATAGGATGGGGCACTTTTTCCCCGGATTCATATTTTACCCGATGGGAAAACAAAAAATAATTTTGAGGGGAAAAAATGGATTTTAGTAAACTTGAAAAAAAGTTTGGCAAAATTTTTTCCAAGCTTTTGGGATAAAAGATCTCATACTTAAAAAAATTTTATTTTGGAAATCCAAAAAAAATTTCAGAAATACTTAATCTCCCTAACTACATATGGAGAGATTTCCTTTAGGGGTGTTCAAACCCCCCCATGGGGGGCAAATCAAATTTTTAAAACCCCAAAGGGCCGGGGCTTAATTCCCCCCATGACTATTATGATAAATTTTAAAATTTGCAACGGCCATCTGGGCTTAGTCTTTCCCCGTATTAAACATTAGTAAAACTAGGGAAGAAAAAACAAACCATCACACACAGTGAATATATATATATATATATATTTTATATAATATAATATATATTTATTATTAATATATTATATAATAATATTGTAGTGATGATAAATAGATAGATATCGGATTTAAAGAAAATACGTATAAAGGAATACTTGTCTTGAAGGTAGTTACAAAATTAAAATGGGTCCGGGGAAAAGATTTTTTACGAAACCAAAAACCATTTGCGCGGGGAAGGAAACCACAAAGGGCGTAGAGGATTGGAAAGAGTCCAGCTAAAAAAAACGCCAAAAGTTAAGGGACTTGAAATTTTAAAAAAAATCAAAATTTTGAATTTACAAAGCTAGAGGAAAAAAGGGGTAAAAGTGATTAAAAGTGCTTTACAAATACGCCTTGGGGAAGCTTGCCCAAAAAGGACTTTTGGGTTAGACTGCTCATAGTTAAAGAGTATGAAGTGGTGAAAAGGTGTAAAACAATTGTTTTTTTGACAATTTTTTTTTCGTGAAAGAACATCCTTCCAGAAAACGAAAATCAAATTTAAAATTCTGACAAATTAAATATAGCAGGCGTAGCCGCTCACTCTTCCCCCTTCTCTATTTACCTCTCCTTCTTTTTTAGATGTAAATTTTTTGGGGTCTAAAATCTTTCCCCCCCCCCCTCTCCTCTTGTGATTATTTTTGTGTATTATATTTTTATATATTAAATATATAATATATAATATATTATATAATATATATATATATATTTTTATATATATAATAATATATTACATCTATTAATGTTGTGTGTGTACTATTTATACATATGTAGATATCACATGTGTGTAATTAATGATACACACATAACACACACACACACCCCACACAACCCCCCACACACCACAAAACCCCAACAACAACAACCCCAAAACACAAAACACAACACACACCCAACCCAACACAAACACACCACACCAAAACACAACACACACACACACACCACACACACAAAACCACCACACACCACACCACACCCACCACACCAAAAATAATATATAATATTATAATATTAATTTTATATATAAAATATATATATAAATATATATATATTATAATTATTATATATATTGCTATGGTGGTTTCCCCCCCCCCTTTTTCTCTGTGCAAACGGTTAAATGAAGGGACCCGGGGGAAAAATACCAGCTGCTTTGGGGGAGGGGGAGGAACAAGCCAGGGGAAAGGAGTTGGGTGCTGCTCCTGTGAGACCTGTGTGTTGGGCCCTTTGACCTGATATAAAACTTTGTGTTGCCCTGTTATAAGCTTTATTCGTGGACATCTGGTTTCCCCCCCTTTTTGTGCCTATAGAAAAATGTACGGGTAAATAACTTGTTAAAAAAAGGAAAGACTGTCCATTTTTGTTTTATTTCGTGCCCTGCCTCGCCTCCTGGCGTTTCCCCTCGTGGTGTTCTGGGACGCTGTGGTGCTCTTTGCCTCTTGGAACTGTTAATGTTTCGACCCTGTGGATAACACCCGTCTGCCTAGCCTGCCTTGTGTTGGTGGCAGAGAGACGAGGCGGCCGCGTAAAAATATATACACGATTATATATATAAACCACACACACACACACACACACAAAACACACACACCACACCACACACACACACACCACACAACACACACACACACACGAGTGCGCACGGCGAATGCATTTTTGTCCGTGTAGTGTGATGTGTATCCTGTGGCTTGTTCCCTGTCTTCCAAGATACCCCCTTTATCGAGGATGCATTTTTTTTTTAAACTATACGTCAATATCCATTTGTGATATTCCTGTTTTATTACCCACATTCATTTTTCATTAAATATAGCACCTTGCAGAATACAAAGATTCTCCCAACATATATAATCGCAAATTTCGCAGTTTATCGTGAATGGGATAAAATGACCAAACAACGGCTGAAAGGAAAAAAAATCCCACAAATAAATCAGAAATACACGCCCCATTCGAAAGTTAGTTTATCCCATAATAGACCCATTTGTTACATTCCCTTTCGTTTGTAAAATACATTCAAGACCCTTATTTCTCCCTGTTTTTTCGAGTTTATCAAGCAGCTGAATGTGCATCGTATTATGAAAAATTGGCTCTCCAATATATTCTGTAGAATAGTCCACCTACAAGCCCACAGCGCGAGGAAGGCACGTAGCACGTAAGAAATTATATTTAATTTGCAGACGAAGGGAGGAAGTTCTAGGATTTATGTTTGCGAGTTTTTTTAGATTCAGCGACTGAGGTTTTTGAATGAAATGTATGATACTCTGTTTATTTTCTATCGGAGATTCAAGATTACAAGGCGTTTTACCATATTTTTCTTTTCTCTGAGAGAATGGCGTATTCTGGAGTTTGTTAATTTTAAAAAAATGATTTCTGTCCCCTTTCAGTCTTTTAAATGCACCACTATGTACTTATCTTAGTTACGGGGAGAGGAAAAATTTTAAATTTTTAAAAGAGGAAACTCTAGATACATAAAAAAAAAGGATTACCCATTTGTTCAATTTCTTTATTTTTTTCCTTTGTTTTTTTAAAATTTCAGTGGTTTCACAATTCACATATGATATTTTGTTGTATTAAGAAAAAATGGTTATGGTTTAGGTTTTGAAATGGTTTTTAAGGGTTAAAAGAAAGAGAAAATGTGCTAACTCAAAGGGGTCATGTAGCCCTATGTTAATGTTAGGGAAGGTGGTTTTTTTATGATTAGTTGTCTAACGGGGCATTGGTGAGTAAAAGGGTTAGGGGGGGTTGTGGTAGGAGTTAGTTAATGAAGGATTGTATCGTTTGAGGAAAGAAATGGTTGTTGAAGCAAAGTGTGGGATTCTGTAAGGATTCTGATGGTTTTGGGAGGTCGAAAAGGGGGAAGGTGGGGGAAAACAGAGGTAGGGGTTTTGTTTCAAACGTGGGCACGACAATAGGATGGGGGGGGATTAAAAGGGAAACTTACATAGGAAACAAAAGGGTGGTCAATTGTGAATCAATAGGAGTGTGTTGACGGGTGTCCCAATGCGTAGTCGGGCGAGAGGGGTCTCCCCAACGTCTTTTCCCGATAAATGGAGCTGACCAGGAGGGATTGATAGTTTTTACAGAATGAATTTTATTAGGGCGGGGGCTTGACCAAAAGATTGCCATGTTTAAAACAAAAGGTCTTAAAATTGGGTAATAACCCGGGCGGGGGATACGGAAAACTGATTGATGATGTGGACATGGGGCTGGCTGCTAGGTATCTCCTGTTCTTGCCGGGGATTCCAACATGCGGGGGCACCCAGCAAAATTTGATTTTTTTTGGGCTGTGGATAGGTAAAAAACCTTTTTCTGATCTTACAAAAAAGGGGGTTGGTGGTGTGTATTGACTTTATGAGAGTTAATAGTTACGGGGCCCGAAAAATTGAAAAAAGAGGAAGGGAGAGTGATAATTTTTTTGAGAAAAAAAGGAGTGCATACGTTCTTTTAAAAAGGACACTGGTTTCGGGGGAAGGGTATTTGAAGTACGGTTGGAGATTACTGAAAAACCCACCGGGGGTGGATTTGGACCCATCTAATCGTAAATACTAAGGAATGAGGGGAGACATGGTAAAGGGGAAATGTTGAGAAGGACTAGGAGGGATATTTGATTTTGGGGGGCGGGGAAACAAAAGGCAAATTGGGGGTGAGGTAAAGCCATGGAGGGAGGGAATGGACAAGAACGGGAGGGGTTGGAGAGGGGGGAAAGGGGAATGGAGAGGGGTATCCATGCGAGTGGAAAAGGATAGGTAATCGTGGAGATAAGTTAAGTAAAATTAGGGGTTGGGAATTATTTAGTGGGGAAAAATTGGTGGAATCAAACATAGCATGGGAGAGAGAAAGGGGCACGACATCGAATAGGATGGTACCTGTTTCGTGTACAGGTCTAAACGGGGAGGAGCGAAAGGCCTAGGGCTAAGCAAAGACCCATGATGGATTGTATCAAGTGGGCAAGGAGAGAAGTTGAGGCAGAGGAGTAGATATGGCATCCATAATCAAGAGTGGAGGGACAAGAAAACAAGAAATGAGGAGATTTTTGCGATTGAGCCCCATATTAGGGGATAATTTTTTTAAGATTCGAAGAGGCGGAAGCTTTTTCTTTATGTGTAGAATATGGTCTCCCGGGACAGTTTGGAGTCAAAATGACCCCTAGGAATTTCCCGAGGAAACGGCTTTGGGGAGTGGAGTGTCTAAAAGAAGTGGGGTAGGGACCTCAGGGAGCGAGAGAAAGGAGGGAAAAAGTTTAGGGTAAAAATGGAAAGCCATGGTTTGTGGCCCAGGAAAAACTGATGAATTGCGATTGAAGAAATTGGTAAATTTTTGGTATGGTGTGTCAGAGGCTAGATGGTTAAATAAACATATAGTGTACCGGGGCTCCTGGTGGTAAAACGGACAAATCATTAATAGCAAAAAGGGAATAAAGTGGTACTGACCCCTCCCTTGGGGGGGACCCTTCGTTTGGGGAAAAAAAAGATGATGTGGCAAGGCGATTTTGACCTGGAAATGTGTTGGGAGAGGAAGGGCTTATGAACACCCTGTTTCCATATGCTAGAGGGGACGTTGTTGGAAAATATGGTAAAACCCCCATGTCTATCATATGCTTTTCAGATAAAAAAAAATGCTATACGGATTCAGGGCGTGAAAATGCAGATTATATATTCTCAAAATGAGCAAGGGGTCAGCTGTGCTTCTGGCACGGTGAAACCGAATTGGAAAGGAGAAGAAGTTTGTGAGATTCAGATACCACATTAAGCGGAAGTTCCCCATTCGCTCTAATAGTTTGCACAAGCACTAGTTTGCAGGGGCATAGTCTTGAGGAAAGGTACCCGTTTTTTGGGTTTCAGGAAGGGGGGTAAGCTTCTCGCCAATTAAAGGGAAAATTTCCGATGTCCTATGTTTTTGAAAATTTTTTAATAGGAAGGAAAAGGGAGGAAGATGGGAGTTGCCGGAGCAACGGTAGGAATCCCGTCGGGCCTTCAGGGTGTTAGGGCCCGATTGTAGGGCAGTAATGATTTTCAAGGAAGAAAATGGGGCTTATGGACTCATCAGAGGATGGGGTGAAGGTAATGGGGTACTTCTCGGGTGGTTTTAAATAGAAGAGAAGTGTGGAAAAGGGAAACCTACTGCCGGGCTGAAATAATCCCCAGTTCATTAGCCCCCCTTGGAGAGGACAAATGAGGGTTTTTTTCGATATGGGGGACAGGGGCAGGATGGGGGGATTTGAGATAGATTAGGGGATGTAATTGAAAAAACAAAATTTTTCGCCAGCTTTTTGTTTTTAATTTCCGGTTGTACAGGGAGATGGGCAGTTTCTCTTTTAAAGGAAAAAGGGGCCTGTTTGATTTGGAGTACCTCTTTGTACGGTAACTGTTCCACTGCCTTTTTAAGCAAGTGCTTTAGTGAAATCAAATTCCACCGGGAAACACATTTGGGTATATGGTTTTTGAGTTCAGGGATAGCTTATGTGCAGCTTTTAAGACTGAAATTTTGAAATACTGTATCATTTCGAAATGGAGGGAGGGGGATGGGGGTTTAAATAGCAGAGAGTGAAGTGAAAGTAGCCTGGCTCTATAAAAGCCCACTGGGGAGTTAGGGAGGGGTACTAAAAAATGAGAAAGGGAGAACGGGAAAGTGGTCATATGGGAAAGGGGTCAAAAACTGACCATGAAACTAAATGAAAGAAGGGGCTAAAAGAAGGTCAATGCATGAAAAGTTTTGCGTGCGTGTATAAAGTGGGGTGGGGCGATCTGAATTTAGAATAGTAGGTAGCTGTGGAGAGAAAGCGCTCTAGAGATCCCCTGGGGAGTTTGGGGAGAATCCCCCATAGGGTGGCGGCATTTTAAAGTCCCCAAAACTATGGGGGAAAGGTGGTTGAAGTTGGGGAATTAGATTTTCAAAAGAAACAAAGTAAAGGGGGGGGGGAAAGGGGGAGAGTAGACGAAATACTGTGACCCAAACATAAAGGGAAGATACGGATACTTGCAAGGACTTTGGGTTTAAAGGGGGAGGTGTGACAAAAGGGTTTTCTATTGATAATTTGGGATGAGACATAAAGGAAAATGTGGGGGAAGAAAAAAATGATAATTGGGGATTGGTATTGGAGGATGTGTAAGAAAGGGCTCTTTAAGCATACAATAGATGGTTTAAGAGGAAAAGGATAAAAAGACGAAGGTAGGTTGTGGGGCGGAAACCGCGAATATTCCAATAAGGTAGTTATCTTTCTGATATGATTGTCTATGTGTTGGGAAATTTTGGGTGGGGTTGTTGGGAGGGGGGAGGGGGTTGGGGGTAGGGGGATAAAGTTAGGGGGAGGATGGATACAGCAGTTACTTGGGGTTGGAAGGGGCAGGGGTTGTATTTGGAAAATTTATGTCAGTTTTCATAGGTAATCTTGAATTTTTTTAATGGTTTTTTTCGAGGATTGGGTTTGGGGGGTTTTTGGGGTAAGGATTTCTTGTGGGGGGGGGAAAAGAGGACTGGGTCTCAACATAGGGGGCAAAGGAAATTTGGGGGTATTGTGGGTAGGGGGGAAGAGGGGGGGGAACGTTGTTCTGTCTGTTACGGGGTTTTGCGGAGGGGAGGGGAAGGTGTTGGGGTTGTAGTGGTGATTGAAATATCTGTTAGGATGGAGTGTCCCCGGATTTAGATGGAAAAGAGTTTTTACTGGGGAATGTGGGGGTAGAAAAGGGGGGGTTAGATTTAGGGGGGGGGGGTTTTTGGAGAATTGGTAGAGTGGGATATTACTGGGGTAAGGGGTAAGAGAAAACCACGTCGACGTGCTTTTTGCCTGGGTTTTACGTACTGTGATCCAAGTTTGAATCTAAAGTTCTACCTCAACTCAAATTTGTAGGGGGGACGCCCCTTAAAATACATTTTGGGGGCCGCCACAGTTGGCACATGTGCGTGATTTTTGCGGGGAGTTAGATCGGGTATGGCCAGGTTTTGGGCACATAGTGGGCATCTGGGTGTGGAACGGCAAAGTTTTCTGGTGTCGTAGACGCCACCTTTTGGCACTGACGTGGAGGAGGGTTGGTATGGCCCAAAAGGAGGGGGTTTCCTCCTATGTAGACTTAAGGGAAGGTCTGTCTCGAAGGTAATTTGGCTAGTTAGTAGTTTCTTTCGATGCCTCTGGGGGGAAAGGGTAGCATTGCACTGATGTTCTCATAGTCTGTAGACGGGAAAATAATTTTTCTCCCAATCTGCCAACTTTTTATGATTGGGCAATTTGCTGGGGAGTTGAAAATGTTTCCGGTGCAAGTATTGAGGGTTGGATGGGGTTCTGCAGGATGGGGTTTTTCCTATAGGTCTGTTTTTTGTTAATGCTAAGCTGGTTTTCGGGTTTACTGTGCAAGCGGGAGCGGTCGGGCGCTACGGAAAGAACTTTCCTACTTGTTTTTGGAGACTTGTTGGAAAGGGAAAAAGGGGTTGCAAGTAGGGGGCTGTGGAAGGGTCACAAAAAATTTGGGCCCATTTGGCTGCCTAAGAGGGTATTCAAAATTTTGTAGAATGGGGGGGTCAAGGGCGGGGCGTGCGAGTGGAGTGTGTTGAGTAGGTGTGTTATGGGGGTGGGGAATAAGCCCGTAAGGGATTAATAAAGGGGGGATGGGTGGTTGATGTTGGAGGGTTTTGGGGGTAAGGTTTTAAGTTGAGCTTGCTGGGAGAGTGGAAAAGTTTTCCCTTAAAGGGTTTATTTTTGGGTCTGTACTGTAGGTATTGAGAGGGGGGATTTTTTGCGTGTTCGGAAACCGTGGTCAAAAGGGCAGCCCGGGTCGGGAATCGGATGGTTTTACATTTTGGGGGTATTTGTAAAGGGCAAACCTTTCCCCCAATAGTGGAGTAAGTTTTCATTCTGGCCTGTAACCTGGTTATGTTGGGGTAAAAACATCCCCCCCCTCAGGTCCCCCCTTTAGGGGGAAGGGGTAGATAACTAAATCGGGGAAAACCGTGCCTGGCTCCCTCGGCCGTTCAGGATGGCACAAAATCAGCCTTTCATCCTTTCAGCACGGGTCTCACCCTTAAGGGGGGGATAGTAGAAAGGGTTTGGGGAAGGGGACAGAAACGAAAGGGGGGAAGGAAAAAAAAGACCTGCAAAATTAGTTTAGTCGAGGGGTAGTCCCAAGGGTTTGGGGGGTTCCCCCCTCATTGGGTCTCAGTCTCCGCCTCCTTGCCCCCCCCCGACAACACGGGCAAGGGATTTTGGGGGGGGGCTGTTTGCAGTACATAAAAGTACATCCCCCATTATGTTTTCTTTTTTCACTGAGTATTATCTTAGGGTACGTGGATTTACATTCATAAATATCTCCCTCAAACCCCAAAGGATCATGGGTTTTTGTGAAATTATTCAAACTTCGAATTTTTCCTTTATTTTACAAAAGTACTTTTTTTCTACCAACAGGAAGGAATGGTGTTGTTAGTCCCACTTTCTAAAAACCCAAAATTTGTGGGTGTGGGCATGATGGCCATCTTTTGACCAGGTGTTGATCCCGGGGCCCTGGGCTTCAGGTAAGGGAGAACATCATCTGTTATATTTACATCTTCACTTCAGGACTAGAAGGGGAAACCGTAGGAGAAAGGGTGTGATATTTCTCTCTATTCTATTATCCGTTTTTTCTGTTTTAAAAGTCTTGTTACATTTTTTGAGATTTCTTGCTAGGTATAAAATGTAGTGCCCAAAAGGAAAGTAAACTTATGCTAGAATGAATATATTTTATGTTATTCTCAGTGACTTCAAATTGTTCTTTCCCGGGTTTCAACAGAAGGAAAAATGAAAGTCTTTTATCGCATTGATGCATCAGGACTGAGATGTTATACATCCACAGTTGTTGAAGCTGCAGATGGGTTTTTTGGGGAGGGCCTCACTGGTCGTAAATTGAAAGTAGGTTTCCAGTTTGATCATGAGTTTAATGTTTTGAAAAAGAAAATTTTACGTTATTAAATCTAATTTATATAATTTTCGATGGTTCCAGTCCTGGGGTTAATCCTCGGAGTTCCCCCATAAAGGGGTAAAAGGGGCTTATATTTCTACCCCAACGTCTGGAGGCAATTATTAAGGAACGCAAAGAGAACAGTGGGACCCTGTTCACAAAAATTTGCTGGCGGAGGCACAAAGAAAGTTACAGGGACATTCTTTGTTTTGAAGTGGTTGTCATGTTCACTTGAGATGAGTAAACAGTTTACTCATAAATATTACTCACTTATAATTCAGAAAAGTTAAAGGCTATATTCATTATGATATTCTGAATCTTATCTTTAATTCAAGTTGGTATGAAAGTTTGTTATGTGTCATATAACATTTTTTAGTTTGCTACGATTGTTAATTTTTATTAAGAACGGCAGCCAATTTTCAGTTGCTGAAGTAATAAAGAAATAATAAATAATAATAAAGTGAAGAAATAATAAATTCATTCAGATGTATGGTGTGCTATATCAAACTTTTTTTTTCCAGTTGTTGGAAAATAATAAAGCATGGTAGTATAATGGAGCCAGTACTAATAATTTGATTGACAAAATGACAAAAGTGGATGCTGAAACCAGGGTATCACTGCTTAACAGCTTGGAAAAAAGTACAATGACCTGGGACCAGCTTATGATTGTGTCCTGTATCATGATGAGATGTGTGGAGGTAAGTTATCCAGTTTACAAATTGAAAGAATATACAGATGGTATGTGGATAGAGAGAGAGTATAACCCACCTATTTTTGTTCTTTTGTTTTAACAAAAATTGTTCAGATCTTGAACCTTAGAATATTCCTTCGTCAATTTTTTATGGTCTTGAAATTAGCTACACCCCCAATAGCCAACATTTCTCACTAGATAATAGATATCTGTTGAAATTCAAAGGTCCAACAGTAGATTTAAATCATAAGGATTACCAAACTTTCTCATCCTATTAACCCAGTTTTTGCTGGAATGGCATGTACAGACATGTCATACCACTGTGAGACTAGTTTATTAACCCAATACTGCTGGCTGGTTTCCCAATATTTAAAGCCTCACTCCCGGGTTGTATTTGTAGTGGTTCAGGCCCCTCCGCTGGGAGATCATGTTGGCACCATAGTGTGCGCAGCGTGATCGTAATGTCCCCAGAAAACTTGACAGACGCACCATGCTACTGCTACCCAGAAATATTCAAGCATGCATGCATGTATGTACATGCCACCTGACTGTGAAGGGTTAATTGTCTTTACCATAGCGGCTCCACAGTATTTAGCTACAATGAGTCTATCTGCAGCGACTTATCTCACTTGTTTCCCCTTTTTCTTAACTTTGTAAATATTTTATTTGACTTGTTAATGCTATTCGTAACACTCTCTCTCTCTCTCTCTCTCTCTCTCTCTCTCTCTCTCTCTCTCTCTCTCTTTTTCTCTCTCTTTCTCTCGTCTTTTCCTCTCTCTTCTCTCTCTTTCTCTCTCTTCTCTCCTCTCTCTTTCTCTCTCTCTCTCGATCTCTCTCCTTCTCGCTCTCTATCTCGTCTCTCTCTCTCTCTCTCTCTCTCTCTTTCTCTATCTCTCTCTCTCTCTCTCTCTCTCTCTCTCTCTTATGACTAAGTACTTGTGGTATCATTTATTGATAAATTAAAATTACATGGTGCATGCCATCCCCTGTGGTAATGGATTAAGGAAGAGGAAATCTATTTAGTGGTACTGTATTGTAAAATTAAGAATATGTTCAGTGAATAAAATTAATTCAAGACTTGATTAATAATTTTCAGATATAATGATATAGCTTTTGTACTCTATCATAACCAGATAATTTTGCAGGGCATGTATTGATACATCGGAACGGGGAGAACTGGAATCTGGAATTCATCTAGGGGAATATAGAATTACTCACCAGTGGGCATCGCTTACATCAGCTGACCAGTACAATATCTCTGTAAATGTGCACAATGATGGAAATATTCTTGAAATTGTTGGAATGTGTTGTAAGTATATGAATTTGATGTTTGTAAATGAACAACTTTGCAAATATAAATGTTATACTTTTTAAGATGATAATGTTATACTTTTCTAAATGGTAATGTTATATTTCATAATTCATTGGATCCAAGTGACACAGACATTGCCATGAAATATTTGGTGGGGGGATAGGCAGTTTCATCAAGAATTTAGCTACAAGTGATGGGAACATATTGTCATGGGAAATTGTTGCCAAGTTTAAGGTGAAAGGGATATCTCATCCTGAGTATCATCTTAGAAACAAAAAATTAGCTACAAGAGATGGAAACATATTGTCATGGGAAATTGTTGCCAAGTTTAAGGCAATAGGGATGTCTCATCATTAGTATACAAAGCACTTGGAGTGAGCCTGACTCAACAGGCCTTCTAGAAGGGGCTGGGTTTGTGAGCATCTGCAGGTTTTTCACTGGTTCATGAGGGTGACCTTTACCATCTGTAAACCATGTCAAGGAGAGGGCTGTCTCCAGGAAGGACACTATATCTGCCTGCAGAAGCTATTCCTGCCCACTTTTACTACTGTAGGGTGTATTATAGAAAACTTAATAATGTGAAAATAAATGAAATAACAGGTACCACTATGTAACTTATTGCTGCTGTTAGTACACAAAGTGTAAATTATCTTGAGAGATAATATGGAATCTGTTCACCAAAAAACAGCCTATTATTACCTTGATACAGCATAAAAAACAATAGATATAGACTGGAAAGGGGCAAAACGGGGAAAACACGTCTGTAGAAAAGAGAGCTAATAACATAGTAAAGAGATGGCAAGGAGTCTAGCTTTCATGCATGAGTGTTCATGTGGGCCAGACCTACAAGCCACACACTC
>NC_051395.1:5845445-5868237 GCF_015228065.2 Penaeus monodon
TTTTTCCCTCTCCCCTTTTTTTCTTTTTTCTCTTCCCCCCATCCCCCTCCCCCTTTCCCTTCCACTCCCCTCTCCTCCTTTCCCCTCCTCCTCCACCGTCCTCCTCCTCCCCTCCCCATCCACCTCCCTCCCCCTCCCTCCTCCTCCTCCTCCTCCTCCCACCCCTCCTCCCCTCCCCTCCACCCCTCCTCCCCCCCCCCCCTTTTCCTTCCCCCTCCCCCCTCCTCCTCCTCCTCCCCCTCCCCCTCCTCCTCCCCCCCCTCCCCTCCTCCCCTCCTCCCCCCCTCCCCATTCCTCCTTCTCCTCCCCCTTTCCTCCCCCTCCTTTCCACCACCCCCTCCCCCCTCCTCCTCCTCCTCCTCCCCTCCCCCTTCCCCTCCCTCCCCTCCTCCTCCTCCTCCCCCCCCCCTCCCCCCCTCCACCCTTTCCCCTTTTGGGTGTTCCCCACGGCCTGAGCAACTTTTTTTGTAAGTGACATGGTGTTTGAGGAACAGATTGGCAATTACGTTTGGGGTTCTGGTGGGCGTGCCTTCGAGGGGGCGTGGCCAGGGGGGAGGAGGGGGTGTAGGGCAGCGTAGGATGATGGAGATGAAGGGGTGGAATGAAAAGAGAAGGAGGGAAAAGGGAGGGATAAGGGCAGATAGGCAGAGATGGCCAGAGAAACGGAAAGAAAATGGAAATGGGGGGAAGGAGAAAGAGGGGAAAGGGAAAAATGGGAAAAAGGGAAGAAGGAAGGGAAAAAAAGGGGAAAGGGGGGTGAAAGGCGGGATGAAAAGGAGGAAATAAAAGGATGAAATTTGAAAACGAAACGAACGAAAAAAGAGAAAAGGGAAAGAAAAGGGAAAAGGGGAATAAAAACGGACGAAGAAAAGGGGTAATCGAAGTAAAAAGAAAAAGGGAGGGAAAAAAAAAGAAAAAAAACTAAAACACCGGAGGGGGAAAAGGAAAGACAGGGAAAAAAAAAAGATAAAAAAAATAAAAAGATGGGAAAAAAAGGGGAAAAAAAGAAAGTTGAGAAAAAGAAGAAAGGGAAAGAATAAGAAGAAGGAGCAAAAAACGGAAAAAAAGAAGAGGAGGGGAAAGGTTGCGAAAAAAGAGGCAAAAAGTTAAACTATAAAAATTAGATTTCCTCTCTCTCTCTCTCTCTCCTCCTCTCTCTCTCTTTTTCTCTCTCTCCCCCTCTCCTCTCTCTCTCTCTCTCTCCTCTCTCTCCCCTCTCCCTCCCCCCTCCCCCCTCCCTCCCCTCTCCCTCCCTCCCTCCCCCCCCCTCCCTCCCCCCACCCTCCCCTTTTTTTCCCCTCTCTCTTCCTCTCTCTCTTTTTCCCCCTCTCTTCTCTCTCTCTCTCTCTCTCTCCTCTCTTCTCTCTCTCTCTCCTCCTCTCTCTCTCTCTCTCTCTCTCTCTCTCTTTATCCTCCCCCTGAAAAAGAAGTCGGTGCCAGTAACGGGTTTCTTTATGCAATTTTTTGCCCTTTCCTGGGAAAATAAAAGGAAAATAAAAAAATCCGCCAAAACCACGACATCACCTTAAGGCCGAAAATTAGTCTTCATTTTTTTTTTTTTTATTTTTTATTTTTTATTTATTCGTTTTTTTTTTTTTCTTTCTTTTTCTTTTGTGTGTGTGTGTGTGTGGTGTAGTTGTGTGTCTGTGTGTGTGTGTGTTGTGTTGTGTGGTTGTGTGTGTGTTGTGTGTACGTACTTAAGAACTTTGGGTAACATGAACTTACAGGAATAATGACATTAATAATCCAAAGAAAAAAAATGACGAACTAATAATTGATGTTACGTGATATTGATTATTAAATGATATGAATTTGCGTTGCAACCTTGCAACATGTCGGCTACGTTATTCTACGTTCCGGAGTTGTTGATGTTGCAGGTGGTGACGTCCTGTCCTGGTTTCGAAGTGTTGATAATTTTGCTATGATTAGGAAATGACTTTGCAATGAATGTCAGTGTTGTTTTCGAAGAAGAGAATTGCAAGAGATGTCAGTGTGAAGTAGAGGGGGGGGGAGGAATGGAGAGATAGGAAGGAAGGAAGGGAAAGGGAGGGAAGAGGAAGGAAGTGGAGAAGGAGGGAAGGGAGGGAAGGAATGAAGGGGAAAGGAGGAAGGGAAAAGGGAAAGAAGGAGGGAAGGAAGGAAGATGAGGGAAGGAATGAGGGAAGGGGAAGGAGGAAGGAGGAGGAAGGAGGGAGGGGAGGAAGGAAGGGAGAAAAAGAGGAGGGAAGCAGGAAGGAAGGAAGGGGGAAAGGTGAATTGACCTTCAAAGAATTCATTAGGATTTCAGAGACCTTAATCTACTGTATTTTCTCCTTTTTAGTAAACGTTTTTTTTTCCTTCTTATTATTATAATTATCTTTGTGTGCTGTGTTTTTGTCTTCGTTGTTTCTGATGTTGTTGTTGTTCTTCTTCTTCCTTTTCTTCTTCTTTTTCTTTTTCCTCTTCTTCTTTTTCTTCCTCTTCTTCCTTTATTTCTCCTCTTTATTGCTACTCCACCTCCATATCCCCCTTGCTCCTTCTCCTCCTCCTCCTCCCCTCCTCCTCCTCCTCCTCCTCCTCCTCCTCCTCCTCCTCCTCCTCCCCCCTCCTCCTCCTCCCCTCCTCCTCCTCCTCCTCCCCTTCCTCCTCCCCTCCCCTCTCCTCCTCCCTCCTCTCCTCCCCCCCCCTTCTCCCTCCTCCTCCTCCTCCACCTCCTTCTCCTGTTACTCCCCCTCCACCTCCACCACCTCCCCTTCCACCTCCTGCACGGGGGTTTTCTCATCTCCAACGTCGTGACAAATATCCTCCGGCATTTTGTCTGTTGCAGCGAATTCATGCACAAGCAGAGTCCCTTCACGCGCCTCAATGCATGGCAGACGTCAAAGAAGGAACGGCATGAGTTGGCGAATATTCTGCTGACTTGCCATATTGCTTACGTACTTACATGCATACTTATATACTTACATGTATACTTATGTACTTACATGCATACTTATATACTTTACTCACATGTATACTTATATACTTACATGCATACATGATATACTTTACTTACGTGCATATTTATATACTTTACTAATATGCATACTTATATACTTACATGCATACTTAATATACTTACATGCATATTTATATATTTTACTAATATGCATACTTACATGATTTATTTAAATGCATACTTATATACTTCACTTACATGCATTCTTACATACTTTACTTGCATACATACTTACATAATAATCATTAATGGCAGAGATATTAATAAAATTGGTTCATTTTATGTTAATGCTTAACTTTTACCTTATGTTTAATCGTTTTATTATTATTATTATCATCATCATCATCATCATCATCATCAACATCAACATCAACATCAACATCATCATCATCATCATCATCATCATCATCATCATTATTATTATTATTATTGTTATTATTTAGTATCAGGTTTGATTAGTAGATGTCAATTACTAATAAGTGTCAGGAATATATATATATTTTTTTTTCAATGGAAGTATAGACCGAATAAGGCGAAGAGGAAGGTTCTGGGTGAGGGGGGTAGGGGGGGATAAGTGGGGGGGTGAGGGTGAGGGAATAAGGATGGGGGAGGGAGTGAGGGTGAAGCTGTGGGGGGGGGGGATGTGATGGCGAGGTAGAGGTGGAGGGGTTTAAGGGGGGAGGGATGAGGGGTGAGGAATTGGGGTTTGGGGGACGAATGGGGGGGTGGGGGTGAGGGAGTGGGAGTTGGGGGGTTAGAGGAGGTTTAGGGAGTAAGGGATCGAAGCCATTAGCCTGCCGTAAATGCAAAACTTGGGCATGCAGTTTTCAGGAACTTTGGAACTTGAGTCTCGAATTAGTTTGATAATTTCTCTCGTCTGATAAAAACTTGCAGAACTTTGTGACATTTAATCTAGTTTTTTCTTTTTTTTTTGCAATTTCTCTCTTTTTTTCTCTCTCTCTCTTTCTTTCTCTCTCTTTCTCTCTCTCTCTCTCTCTCTCTCTCTCTCTCTCTCTCTCTCTCTCTCTCTCTCTCTCTCTTCTCTTCTCCCTCCCTCTTCTCACCCCTCTTTTCTCCTCTCTTCTCGCCTCTTCAGCTCTCTCGCTCTCTTCTCTCTTCTCTTCCTCTCTCTCTCTCTCTCTTTCTCCTCTCCTCTCTCTCTTCTCTCCCTTTTCCCTTTCTCTCTCTCTCCCCTCCTCTCTCTCTCTCTCTCTCTCTTCTCATTTTAAGTAAAGTATGTAAATTTTTAAAAAAATTGCCATTTTGAAAAAGACGAAAAAAAATTGAAAAAAAAAAATGAAAAAGAAAAGGGGAAAAAAAAAAGGGAAAAAAGTTAAAAGGAAAAAAAAAGAAAAAAAAGTGATGAGGAAAAAGGGGGAAAAGAAAAAGGGGGGGAGAAAGGAGGGGAAGGGAAAAAGGGGGGAAAAAAAGGAACAGGAGGGAAGGAAAGGGGGGGAGGGAAGAGAAGGGAAAAAGGGAGAAGAGGGGAGAAAGGGGAGGAAGGGAGGGAAAGTGGGAAGGAAAGGAGGAGAAAGGGGAGGGGAGAGGAGAGGAAGGAAAAGGGAGGAAAGAAAAGGGAAATTGGAGGATAAAGAGGAAAGAAAATGGAGGGGGAAGAGGAAAGGAGAAATGGGGGAGAAAGGAAGGAGAAAAGTGGGGGAAAAAGGGGAAAGGGAAAATTTTGAGAGGAAAGAAGGAAATGGGAGGAAGAGGAAAGGAAAAAGTGGAGGAGGAAAGGGAAGAGGGAGGAAAAAAAGGGAGGAAAAGGGGGGGGGAAAGGGGGGGAAAAAAGGGGAAAAGGGAAGAAAAATTTAAAAAAGTAAAAGGGGAAAAAAAAGAGAAAGGAGAAAAAAAAGGAAAATTTGGGGGGGAAAAAAATTTAGAGCAAGGAAAAAAGAAAATTTGGAGGAAAGAAGGAAAAATTTTGGAGAAAAGAAGTAAAGAAAAAGGGAAAATAACAGAGGAAAAAAAAAGGGAGGAAAAGGGGGGGAAAAATTTTAGGAAAAAAAAAATGGGGGGGAAGGGAAGGGAAAGGGGAAAAAAGTGGAGGAGCAAAGGGGAAATATAAAAAGGCATTATTAAAACAGGAAAGGATGTTACGCTAAGTTTCCCTGTGTTGTTTTAAAATGATGGGAGGGGGAAAAAGTAAAGTGAAACTTTGCAGCGAGAAATAAATTGCAAATTTGAAAAGTTTCCCTCAGAAAATAAATGTCAAGTTTTGCGGGAAACGTTTTGAAAGTATTGAAAATTTGCACAATTACGAGGGGGACTTGTGCAAAAAGGGTTATCTCATTTTGATGTATTAGATGAAGTAAATGGGTAGAAAAAAGGGATTTGCGACATCGCCATCATCATCAACAATCATCACCATATCATAAACATCATCATCACATTACCATTATCATTATCATCTCAAAAATATACACCATCTCATCTCATTACCCTTATCATCATCACAGTATCATCACCACATCATAATCTTTCATCATCATTCCATTATATTTCATCATCACGATCATACCATCATCATAATCATAATCACTATCATCATCAACAGTATCACACCTCATATAATCATTATCTCATCATTATATTATCATCACACAGTATCATCACCTCATCATAATCATTATCATCATCCATTTTCATTTTCTATCAAAATATCATCACCATCACTAACTTACATCTCATTACCTTTCATCATCAATATATCATCACCATCTCATAATCATTACATCATTTATCATTATATCATACGTTCATCACCATCATCATAATCATTTTCATTTCTTTTTCATTTTCATCTCAAAAAGTACTCACCCTCATCAAACATTTCTTTTCATCATCACAGTATCATCACCCTATATAAACATTATCATTTTCACATCAAAGATCATCCCATATCATAAACATTACTATCATTACCATTTAATTTATCAATATAAAATCCCATCTCATAATCATTATCATCACATTACATATCACATCAAAAGATCATCACCATCATAAAACATTTCCAAACATTACCTACATTATCAATTAAAAATATCATCCTATATATAATCTAATCACTATCATCATCAACAGTATCATCACTATCACAGAATCATAATCACTATCATCCTTATCATTATCATCACCATCATCATAATGATAATCAATATTACCACCACCACCGTCATCACCACCACCACCGTCATCACCACCACCACCACCACCACCGTCATCACCACCATCGTCATCATCCCCAAAGTCATCATCAAACAACACACGATTCATAATTATCCTTTTTCCACACCGGATATCGAGTATTGAAAAAATTCCCGTTTGTGGATGAGTCGCCACTACAATGATTAAAGGAAAATAACCTTTGTCTCTTTGGAATAAAAGTGTGATGACGAATATAGAAAAACAAGAAAAAAAAATAATATATACACACACACACACACACACACACATATATATATATATATATATATATATTATAATAATATATATATATATTAATAATAATAAATTTTATATATTAAACAAATATATAAAATTAAAAATTATATATTTTTAATATAATTTAATATAAGTATAAATATAATAATATAAAATATATCACTAATTATATTAATAAAATTTAAAATAAAATAATATTATTATATATTTATATATATATATTATAATATTTAATATAAAAAATATACATTGTATGTATTATATATATAATAATTTTAATATTTTATATATATAATAATAATATAAAATAAATCTTGTGTATATAAATATTTTAATATATATATATATATATATAATAATATAATAATATTTATATATATATATATAAAATAAAAAATTTTACATTAAAATATATTATATATATTATATATATAATATATATATATAAAATATTATATATTTATAATAGGCCCGCGGGGGCCCAAGGGGTTTTAGGCATCGGACTCAAGACTGCACGACGACAATCGAGTTCGAGGTTCGAAACCGGCCGGGGGGCTTTGTTCCCTTGGGGCAAGGAAATTCCCTCGTTGCCTCCCTAGCCCTGGGTGGGTAAGCCACCCGTCAGTGCCGGGGAAAATAGAGATGGTGACCGATAAAACACCGGGGGGAAAGGCAATGGCAAAACCACCGCTCAAAAATTCCCAAGATCATGGAACCCATGTGTAAAGGTCGCGAGGCCGAATTTTTAGACGTCGGAAAAAAGCTGTCCGACGGAAATTTGATTTCGGGGTTGAGTCACCGCCGGCGTTTTTCCCTTGGGAAAGGGAATTTTCACCTCGTTGCCTCCAAGCCAGCCCAAGTCAGTCTGGTCCCAAACCCAGATAAAAAAAAAACAAAAAGATTACTAAAAAAAAAAAAAAAATAACACCGCACTCTCCGTGGAAAGGCTGGGGACCTCCCAATCTCACTCCAAGAGAATCACAAAATGAAAAAAACAATTAAATATCATCTGGACCACGGGGGCTCAGCCATGAACCTCCGTTAAAAGTAATCATAAACATTAAAAATTTTAAAATATATATATTATTTTAAAATATTTTATATATATTAAAATTTTATTAAAATTTGTATATATTATATCAACATACATACTATAATTTTATATAATATAATATATATTTTTAAAAAATTTTAATATTTAATTATATAATAAATGAAATTTATAATTTTTTAGGGTTTGTTTAATAGAGAAGAAAAAGGGGTGAAGGGTAATATATATAAGAGATGGGGAAAAAAGAAAAAGGAATAAAGAGATGGAGAGACTGACGAAACGGGGGGGGAGAGAAAAAGAGAGAGAGAGCTTTGTGGGGGTCAGGAAGTGCGTGCTTTTTTACCTTTATTTTTTCCACTCCCGCGTGGAGGAGTCGGGGGGAAAAAACCTTTTGCAAAGGTTTCACAAACGCCACTTTTAAAAACCACACATAAGCCACGCTCACACTCACACCCGACGGGCCCATACTCGTTCAAATTCATGCTTTGTCAAGCTTTCCATTCACACTACACACCAGCCCGCACCGCGCGCGCCAACAACACACACACACCAAACACACACACACACACACACACACACACACACACACACACACACCAACCACACCACACCACACACCCACACCACACACACACACCAACAACACACACACACCACAACGCACACCACAGCACCACAGCCCCCACCACCGCACACGCACACAACACCCACGCCCATGCAAAAATTAAAGCTAAATCTTTTCTTTCTCTAAAAGAAATTAAAATTGTGCCGCAGGGGTTACAAAGCCACAAACAAATAAATTATTTCTCTTGCAGTATCATGCGGTGGGGTTAAAAGAAACGAGAACAAATGAAAGAAATGCTTCCTACTATACGGGAAACATTTTTGTGCATTAACCCTTCTCTTACTACTAATGTATACATTCCTTTATAACCGGGTCAAAATCATAACGAAATGCAACCCCACATCCAGCGGGACATGCATGGGTTCATGGCAAAACCAGGGGGATTTTGGGGAGATTTTGTGTCGGTTGAATCCCTGCAAAACCGGTTTATAGGCCTATAATCCCGTTTTTAAAGTGGATCGTTATAGCACGAGTTCCTGCTTTATGGTCCCTTTGGGTTGCATTGTTGCTGGGGGGTGGGGGGCAAGGGAAGGGGGTAGGGGGGGGCTTTTTTTACGCATTCGGGGCCAAAATTTCTACATAGACTTCGTGGTTAGGGGAAAAAACATGAAGACTAAAGGGCACGACAACGAAAGGGGGGGAAGGGGGAAAACCAAAACAGAGAGGAAAGTGAAGAAGAGAATTATGATGGGTGTCTGAATCGTCACGTTTTTTTTTTTTTGTGTTTTTGTTTTTCCGGTTTTAATTTTGCATATTTGGGGGGATAAAAATTTTTTGAAAACCCATATATCAAAAAAAGAAAATAAAATCCACAAAAGAACCCATAATTTGTAAATACTCATACAGACATATGAAGCCCGACCATACTTCTTTATTGCATAAAAAATAATTTAAAAAATATATATATATTTTATTATATATATATTATATATAAATAATATTATATAATATATATATGTGTGTGTTTGTGTGGTGTGTGTGTGTGTGTGTGTATGGTGTGTAGTGTGGCGTGGCTTCTAGTTTTGCTTTATTAATTCTTTATTTGACACTTTATTTTAATGGGTTTAAAAAAGACTTTTACATTTTAGTTTAGTCCTTTATTAACCCCCTTTGCAAACTCCGCGGGGCGCTTGGTACATTTATCATGGTTATAACAAAAATGGTTTTACTTTTTAAATTTTAGGCTATAACTTTTAGTAAGTATATTCAATTTACAAAAAGGAAACAATTCAGTCGTTATCTACCTCTGCCACGGGGGCGACGTTGGGGTGGAAAGGCTTTGCTAATTTGTATCAGTCATGGATGTACATTCCAAATTTTAGGATATAATTTTAAGTATATTTTAAGACATCAGGGGATATGAAATAGTTACATAGTTCCCATCCCTCACTAGGGGGCCTAAAAGGCTGTACACAGCCTCTGAGATAATGTAAAAGCGTTCGCTTATATTTTTCTTTACACGTTTCACTTAGTTTTTTCGACATTAAAAACGTAGATGCCAATAAAAATTTTAATCCAAGCCTGTTCCTTGCGGTTACAATATCCCCTGTCTTGTTCTTGTTTATATAAACCTGGGGAAATGAATCTTGCCAAAAACCGGTCTAATGCTTTATGCTCAGTTTTTCGGGGCTTTGAAAATTTAAAAAACTCAGTCAGTCCTTTTAAAAGGAAGCTTTAATTTTGTTTAAATCCTGGAAATGGGTCCCCCAAACTATATCCACCTTTCTTTCACTGCTGTTTTCCCCAGGCGATCAGCATGTCATCCTGGGGATTCCAACATGGAGGGAAATCCACACAAAAACTTATCAGGGCCCTCGTTTTTTTTGCCGATAACTTTTTCCCTTTGTCATTTGCGATATTAACTGCCCCTTTTTCTAGAGTGTTCAGACCCGGGGACCTTGTGAATCACGAATTTTACCCCCGGCCCTTTGATTCAATAAAAATTCGGGCCCATGATTTCTCCCAAATCAGTTTCGTATCTAGCCCATCATAAACCCCCTCCTAAAACCCTGGTGTTAAAGATATTTTTTTTTTATATACAAAAAAACCATCCTGCTCTACTCCAGACTGAAAGGGACCCGTCAGTGTAGCTTATATGCTTTGGAAGATTTTTCAAGATGCTCTTTATAATTGCAAGGGAATACTGTTTTAAGTATAGCGGGGGGGGCCCTGTCTTTTTGGGGGCAGCAAATATATACTTAGGTCCGCTTTTTCCACGGGAACAAAAAGTCCATGTAGGGCTTATTTTGGGTATGTCAAGCTGAGCTAATTGTTTAATTTACTTGTACCCATGTTTTGAGAAATCGGTGTTGTCAGCAAGGTAGCCCTCTATCTGTTTTTTTTTTTCTTTGGAACTCTGTAAATGGGGGGGTTTCTCAAATTTGATTTGACCCCAAAATGTGGTATTTTATATAATTTTTTTCGAAACAGGGGGCAGTTATTCGGTTCTCAATTCAAAATTTTTGTTTTGGGGGGCACAAGAATGATCCTCATGGCTTCTTTTGTATTTCTAAACTAGCAACTCTGACCTTGTATAACACTAGGTGAAGCATGAAATCTATGACTGACCGTATGTATGAAAGTAAAGATCTTGCAATTTTGACATTGATACCATGGCTTTCCCAACAGTCCTGTGGTTTCAGCCGCTCCCACAGCCTTTTCTTCGGGTTTCTGATAAACTCTGCATTTTGACAATCCCCCCAAAGGGTTTTTGTATTGAGACAGAGATCTAGTAAAATGCATTTATAAAACCCTTTGGCAGGGATTGTTTTGGGGGTTTAAAGACCTTTGGTTTTTTCATCGAGTTTACAACCCACACTAAATAGCCCTTGCTGGGTATATCTAAATCTCTTGCATTTTTTTTCCCGGGATGGATTTAATGCAAATATCATCGGATAGCAAAAAATGGATCGTTCCCTCAGGGGATATCGCCTGTAATCTATGCATTAAGATGTTAAATAGCGGGGGTAAGACACCCCCTGGGGTGTGCCGTTAAATATTTTTTGTTGAGTACTTTTAAATGCCCTGTAGAGTACCGGGCCCGACGTTCGTAGATACATGTAACCATTTTAAACATTTTTCCTGAATAAAAAAAAAGTTATTTGCTCAAAAATTATTTTCTGTTTTGCAATATGGCAGTTTAAAGATCAAAAAATAGGGTTTGGGCATCCCGGGGTTGGGTGTTTTTTAAGTTTCGCAAACAGTCGCTGCTCGCCCTGGAGAAATCCATACAGTCGGGGGGGAAAATTAGCATTTATGCGTACATAAGCCTTTTCAGTATTACCCTCAATACTTTGCCAGAAGGGGGTAAAGGGAAAAGGCCTTTTTTGTCTGTATTGGGTTTAGGTTGGAAGGGATTAAGTTTTTGTCCAGGAGCTTGGGTGTTTCCTTGTGATGGGCGAGTCAACAGTGAAAAAAGTGGGTTGCCGGGTCCCTGACAAGTGAAAGGACGTTAAGAAAAGCCATCTTCGCCGGGGGCGGTTGCCTTCCCTTTAGAAGGCATACTTAGTTTCCCACTGGGTTATTTGGCAAAGTCGGGGGGGTAAATAGCCACGGGCTACTGCTATTTAAATTTCCGATCTTTTTTTTCGATTTTCTTTTTGATTTTTTTAACCCCTTGTGGGAGTGAGTTAGCTAGAACCCCCGGCCCCCTGCCTAGCAGCATATTACCCCTGCCTTGGGACTGGGGAAACTCGTGTTGTGAGAGTTTTCCCTGTCGCCTTTAAAATTTTTTCTCCACATGTCAGCCCAGAGGTTTAAATATTGATCCTTGCAAAAATTGTTCCCATGTTTACTACAAACTGAGTTTTAATTCCCCTAAATTTCTTGTTGGCTTTAAAAATTTGGCAGAAGATTATTGTCTCTTACTATCTTTAAAACAATTGAAAGCCCCTGGACCCGTTTATGTTTTGGCCCCCCAAAAGGGGTCTTTGATCCCCCCCGGTGTAGGGGGCCCGGGGGGCCTCTTTTTCTTCGGATTTTTCGGAACAGACCCATGGTTATAGTAGTCAGGAAAATTTTGATTAAATCGGGAAAAAATTTTTCAGCTTTTGTTTTTTCAAGGTGTTATACCAGTCATAGCCCCCGTGCCTTTAAGTGATCTCCGCCCCCGGGGGGAAATTATTTGGCCCGGGGGATTTAGGGGGTGAGTCGCTTCTACAGTAAGTCTGTTCGGGTTGCAAAAGGCACAACTAACCTCGTACCCGTGAATACAACTTACCCTGAACAATTTTTTCCAAAAAAAAAAACGTTTCTAAACCCCCTCCCAAATGGCTTGCTTTGTGCATATACTGTCAGTGATCTATTTTTTGATGAAAAAGCTGAATTTTTTCCCATTACTATTTCCTGGTTGTCTCCAAGTTGATCCCTTTATTAGTCCCCAGCATAGTGCCTTGGTTTTGAAAATGGGGGAAAACTAGCCCCAAAAAATTTGAGTATCTGCATATACATTATACAGTGAAAAATACCCCAAGGGGTCTGGGTTTTTTGATTGAAATTTAACTCATTTTCGGATTTTTTTAATAATTTTTGGGCGGTTACCCTCACTTGTCCCAATCCATCATGGCTGTATCACATTGAATAAAAACCCCTTTAAATGAGGTGCTTTTTCTCTTAGCCGGCAGCAAAAGGTTCTTGCACGCATATAAAATCATTTATATTTTGGAGTAAAATTTTAGAATTTGCCTAGGCTTAAAGCTACGCATATTCCCTGATATGAAATTTGTTGGCGTTTATCCCTATTGAAATTGTTTTATAGGCAAACCCGTACTTCATGCTATTATATCCCTAATATTACGAAAATTTTAAAATCCTAAGAACATAACTTTTGATTTGGATTTCCTTACAATGGGAGTCGTGACTGAAAATTTCTTTTAACCATTTAAACATTGGTCTTAGCTTGTTCCACTTCTCAGCCGTCCCTGTTTTTTTTGTCGATGCCCTGAGGGGGGGTTGCGCAGGATCGACGTCCGGATCCTGATTTGTTCTGGCTGCTTCAGCGCTGAACCCCCTTGGGTTTTCACCTGGGGGGGTTGACAGCGATCTCCCCGCCGTTCTTTTTTCACTAAGGTAGCACTAGTATCACGACAATTTACTCATTTTTATTTTTTCCCTTTTCCCCGCTTTAGCGACGTTTTTTTATTAAATTAAATTTTTGTTTTGGGGGTTTTAAGCTTTTATTTCTTTAAAGTTCAAACACATTTACGTCGCCTGGTCGCTGGGGGACGTCACTTCTGCACATGGTTTTTGGGGGGGTTCCCCGCCCGTCCTGCGGTGCCTGCCCGGGGTGGGACGGTTTTCCCGGCTGTCGCCTGGGGGGGGAGTGGGAGGTTGTCTTTTTTCAGAGAGTATTCACTTTGGGCCCGAGTACCTCTGTGAGGTCCTCCTTGTCCCCTTCTCCTCCCTGCGTAACCCTTTTTGCGTAGTTCGTGGCTCTTTACCCCCACTCGCTGGCAGCCGCGGGAAATTCCCCTGCGCGGGGGGGACGCCCCAGGGGACGGCGGGGACTTCCCCGGGCCCCTGGTCGGGGTTGGGTTTGGGGGGGCCGGCTGGCACTCGCGGTCGGTCTGGTACCCCAGGGGGGGGAGGGGGGGGGGACAGGGGAGGGAGGGGCCCTGCCCCCCATCCCCGGGAGTCACACCCGTCATCCCCACACCCAAGCAGATGGGACAAAAACGGTGCATCTGCTCCTCTCCTTCTGCGCACGCGAGGGCACTCCTTTTCATAGTTTTGGTCGCCACTCTGCACAGGGTCCTTCCCTTTCAAAACTTAGCTACTGGCCACTTCCCCTGCAGTTTTAGCAGATCACAGGGGGTGCCCCCCACGGCCGGGACGTGGCTGGGGGGCATGTTTTTCCCAAAAAGTGGTAGTCTTGGGGGTGGGTGTTCCTTTTCCTATAATGCGGTGCGGGTTTAAAAGTTGCCATCCCTTTTGCATCTTATGGGTTGTGAAATCCGTGAGTGCAACACATTTCAAGATCAAGATCCTTTTTGTAGTGTTCCCCAAGGTATTCATCATATTTTTTTTTTTTTGCGGTTTCCCTATTTTGAAGGTAAAACCTCCAATTGACCTTTAATAAGTTCGTCAAAGTATTTTTTCTGGAGCGAGGACATACAAGGTGAGGGGAGTGTCTCCTCGCACAAAATCGAGGGGGTGCCCCCCCCGGGCCGAGGATCTTGCCCAGTCCTGCGCCCTTTTATTTTTTTGATTTCGTTGTCCTTGAGGGAAAGGGGGGCGGCGTAATTCTTTTTTGGTGCCGTGGTGTCTCTGGGATTTTCGGTTTTTTTTTTCGTTTTTGACTTCACTAATGTAACCGTCCAAATTTTCCCCCGTCAGCGTCGCCCCACCAGGGGGTCGGGGTCACCTTCAGTGCTCCCTTTTTCATGGGGAATGGATCAGTGGGACTTCCCTGAACTAGGATGAAGCGCTTCTTTTAGCCGCGGGAGGGGGGGGGACATTACCTCCGCGTCCTCCCCTCATGTTTTTGCGGTTTTCCCCCCCTCGGGGGTGACCGCAGGGCCCCTTCCCCCGGCCCCCCGCCTCGTGAAAGGGAATATAGCGCTGGGAAAACGGGGGGCCCCACCCCCAAAGGGGACCCCAGCAGTACTTGGCACTCGGTAGAGGAATTATTCAAAATTTTCTACAAACATAACTATTTGCCTCATATTGTCATGTCATGACTTGGGGGTTTTAAAGAGCACCAAAGTTCATGAATTCCTTTTCAATTTTTTTGTATAAGCAAGAGGTTTTGTGTGTAAGGACGAGGGCACCGGGCCCGGGGACCACACACCCCTCCGTATGAGGGCCGGGGGTACTGTTTTCATTTATAGTTAAATGGGGTTGTAAAGTCCCTGGCTTTTACTCGTTTCCTTTCCCACCCGAACCAGACTACCTTTCCCAAAATTTTTTTTAGCTAAAACCGAATATATATCAATATAATACACCAATTATATTCGGTCTGTCTGTCTCTCATTTTTACTTTATGCCTGTATGATTTAATTACGCAAAAATTTTTTATTATAAAAAAAAACATATATTTTATTATAAAATTTAATATTATATATATAATTAAAATATAAATATAAAAATATATATTATAATATATAATAGTTTTAAAAATCAAAACTTTCATTATCTATCTATTTTTTACACAACCAAAAACACCCACAAACACACCCCCCAAACACACACACAAACACACCACACCACACACAAACCCAAAAACACACACACAACACACACACCCAACACAACCACACACACACAACAACACACACAACACACACCCCCACACACACACAAAACACCACACACACCCCCCCCACACACCCCACCACACCACACACCACACACCAACACAAACCCACACAACAACCACCCAACAAAACACACCCACCACACATACTACACACACACACACACACCCCCACAACCACACCACACACACCCCCCACACATACATACACACCCACACACACACACACACACACACACCCCACACCACACACACCAATATATATAAAATATATAAAATTTTAATAATATATTATAATTTTATATATATATTTATATATATATATTATATATATATATAAAATATTAGTGAAATAAGCGGTGCTTCCGCATATTTTTAAGTTGATGTCAAAAAAAATAATGTTTTTTAATGAAAAAGAAAAACTTTTAAACAAAATTTTCGTAAGGGGAAAATGCAACGAACATGCAAAAATAAAACGAAATATTCATTTTAAAAGAATTATACTTTTGCCCCAAAAACCCCTTTGTGTGCAATCCTCTGTTTAAATATTTCGGGTAATCACCCCCCAATTTTTCCCCCCCCTCTCTCCCTCCCATTTTTCGCCCTTTCTCGTTCCCCCTCCTTCTCTCTCCTTCCCATTTCTTCGCCCCTTCTCGTTTCCCCCTCTCCCCCCCTTTTCCTCCTTTTTTCCCTTTCCTCTCCCCTCCCTTTCCCCCGCTTTTTTCCCCCTCCCGCCTCCCATCCCCTTCCCCTCACCCGTCCCCCTTCTTTTCCCCTCGCCCCCCCTCTTTTTCCCTTTTTTGTCTCCCCTCTTTCTTTTTCCTTGTTTCCCTTCCCCCCTCTTTCTTTTTCCTTCTTTTTCCCTTCTTTTTTCCCCCTTCTCTTTTTTCCCTTTCTTCCCCTCTCCTTCTCTCTTCCCTCTCCTCCCCCTCCTTCTCTCTTTCTCTCTCCTCCCCCTACCCCTTTTTCCCTCTTTCCCTTTCCCCTTCCTTCCCTTTCCCCCCGCCTTCCCCTTTCTCTCTACTTCCCCCTTTCCCCCTTTTTTCCCCTTTCCCCCTTTTTCCCCCTTCGCCCCCTCCCTTTCCCCCCTTTCCCTTCCCCCTTTTCTCGCCCACCCCCTTTTTCCTTCCTTCCTTCCCTCTTCCCCCCTTTTCCCCTTTCCCCTCCTTTCCTCTTCCCTTTTCCCCCTTTCCCCTTTCCCCTCCCCCCCTTTCCTTTTTCCCCCCTTCTCCTTCCCTCCTTCTCCCCATCCCTTTTCCCCCTTTCCCCTCCCTCCCTTTTCCCCTTTTCCCTTCTTTTCTCACCACTCCCTCCGCCCCTTTTCTCCTTCCCTCCCTCCTTTTCCCCTTTCTCCTTCTCTTCTCACCCCCTCTCCCGCTCCCGGGGGGACCCGCGCAATTGCAAGGGTGGGAAAGGGGCGTAAAAAGCGAATGATAAACCACGCAGTTGAGTTCGTTCGGTCGTTCGGGGTTCGTGCTTTCGGGTCGGTGGTCTTTCGTTCTCCGTCCGTGCGTTCGTCTTTCGTTCATCCTTCTTTAAGTGAAAATAAAAATCTTTTCGATGATGAGCCACTGGTGTTGCCGTTCGAAGAAAAAAGGAGGTGAAAATTGAGATAAAGAAAAGGTTCCTAAAGAGAATTAAAAATTCTTAAAGATAAAATAAAGATTTTTTTAAAATTAAAAATGATTTTTTAAAGATAAGTCGATTCTTAAAAAAAAATGTACAAAAAGGTTTTAAGATAAAATTTAAAAATGCTTTAAATGGTAAAGATTCGAAAAATAGAAATAAAAATTTTTAAAGAGAAGAAGACCCCAAGATGGAAAAAAGATTTTTCAGATGAAGCTAGAGACCTTTAAAAAGGAAATAAAAATTTTTACAATAAACTAGAGACCCACAAAAAGGAAATAAAATTCTTAAAGATAAGCTAGAGACCCCCAAAGATGGAAAAAAGATTCTTAAAGAAAGAAAATAGAGACCCTTAAGTGGAAAAAAGATTCTTAAAAAATGAAGCTAGAGCCCCACAAAGATGGAAAAAAAGATTCTTAAAGTGAAGCTAGGCCTTTAAAAAGATGAAATAAAGTTTTTAAAAGATGAAAGAGACCCTTAAAAGAGGAAATAAAGTTTTTAAAGAATAAGACAAGATGAGTTTCCCAAAAATTTGAGTATAAGATTCTTAAAGATCCTCTTGTCCAAAGAAGCGGATCAAGATCAAATTTCCCCTCCACTCCAGCGCACGTGGACCAAAATCGACAAGATAAGGAGGAGACGGTCCCCGCTGAGCCCTCCACGCCCCCCTCATCGTGCATTCCTTTAATTAAGGGTCTTTAAAATCCGGGGGGCTTAAACGAGCGTACTTTGGGTTCCCCTGCCCGCATATCGCACCGCCGCCAGCTTCGTCACACGCGAGGGAAGGGGTTAATTAGCATAGAGACGCGCGCGGAATGATATTATTTTTTTTACGATATAAGCGGGTTTTTGATTTTAACCCTTCGGGGCGACGTCCGAGTGTAGGTTTCGCGGGGGAGTGGTTTAAAGAAGATTGTGATGATTGTTTAGGGAAAAGGGACGTGTGTTTGTTTTTTTTTTTGTTTTGGGGAATTTGGTTTATTGAGCGAGGGGCTGCAAGGGGGAAAAACCAAAGGAAAAAGGAATTTGGATCGTGACAGAATTGTGTTTCCTTCATTTCTCTTACCTTTGGTATTTATCTTATCCTTTCTTCCATCCACGAAGGGGAAAGATGTGGGTTTGAAAGGTTCGGTCTCGCAGAACGCAGTAGTTAGTATATTTGATCGGGAGAATTAATTCCACTGTGATATGCCCCTGTGTTGCTTTTTGTTATTAAACTCTTGTAGCGGAGGCAAGATTGGACTCCCCTGAAATAGCTTATAATCAGGCCTCCTTTCTGTATCGTTTTTTTTTATTTTAATGTGCGAAGGTTATGACGGTTATGTTTTTCTCGCGACTAAAGCCCCTTTGCCTTTCAGGTGACATGATCCACGGCAGAGTCAAAAATGGAAAAGTTACCAAAAAAGGGGGACGTCGTCGTTTCAGTGTCCCCCTCCCAACCCGCCCCCCCCCTGACGCGCACCTCCCAGGCTCCCCCACCCCTCCTCCGGGTCTCCTCGCCCCCGTCCTTCCCGCGGCTTTTCCCCCCCAGGCCGGGTCGCCCCTTCGTTCCGCGGATCCCCCGCGCCCCGCGAGCCATGAGGCGTCTCCCCCCCGTCGCCGAGCGGGGGGCCGCGCGGGTGTCCCTTCCCCAGGGCGCGCCCTCAGGTGTGCCCACAGGGCGGCCCCCGCATTCCCCCCGGGAGTACTCGTCGGCCTCCGCCGAGTCGCTCCCCCCCCTGTCGCCCCACGAGCCGTTCGCCCCTGCCCCATGCGCCGGGACCCTCCATCTCTCTCCCCCGAGCGCCCCTGTCTCCTCACGAAAGGGGGCCTGCATGTCCCCGCAGGGAAAGCACGCGCAGGATGTCGCCTCACGACCCCCCCCTCACACATGGCGCCTCACGACCCCCCACACATGTCCCCCCCCGGGGCACGCCCCCGGGCGTGCCCCCGGACACGCGGTTTGCATGCCCTCCCAAGACAATTCCGCTGTCGCCCAGGAGCACGCGCAGGGGGCGTCGCCGGGACTGGGCGCTCCCGCATGTCCTCGCGGGAGTCGTCGCCGCCCATCCCGCGGGACCAAATCCCCCTGTCCTGCACGGGGGCCGCCCCCTATCCCCCCCACACCCCCTCCCGCGCCGGCCGTCCCGCGAGTCGGTCCGGCTGCTGTCCACGACCGCTGCCCGCTCGCCTCGCGCGAGTGGTCCCCGGCGTGGCGTCACGCGAGTCCCCGGCCGGCGCGGCGCCCCCGGCCCCGCTGCGGCCTCGTCCCCCTCGTCCCAGCCGCTCCTCCGCCGCCCCGCCCTCCGTCGGACGGCCAGCAACCCCCCGGGCGCCCCGCACGCCGGCCCCGAGTCGCCCCGGCTCTCGCGGGGGGAGACCGACCTGTCCCCTCAACCACGTTCGGCTGCAGGAGACGTACATCAACGTGGAGACCCTAGAGGAGCGGGAGGCCGAGAAGCAGCTCTCGCAGGCGTGGAAGAGGAAGCGGGAAGAGCTCATTGGAGGCCACCATACCCGAGTACCTGAAGTCAGCCCCCGCTCAAACGCGTCACTCACCAGCTGAGGAGAGCGTCCTCCTCACTTCCTCACAAACCCTCACGGAGGCTGTCCTCACCTGCGTCATCAGCGTGCCCCTCGCCTCGCCTTGCTCCTGGCGTTGCCTTCGCCGTCGTGGTCAAGGGCCTTGGGCGCCCTGTGCAAAGGCCCCCGGCTGCCGCGGCTGCAAGACGTGTCCACCACGAGTATCTAGCGCCCCCACGACGCACGTTCTCTTGCAAGACATATAATCATTCCGTATCCACAGCGTGCTCATCATTGACGCCTCGTAAACCCTGAAGCGCATCAAGGCTCCTCGCGTCCCGGGGGGTCGAGGCCAAGAACGGCCCCGGCGGACTCATGTATCCGCCCCTCCGCAGAGGGTGTCGCGGTGCGGGGGCCCGCCTGGGTCACGCCCACAATTCAACCTGAAAACCATGTTTTTCTGGGGCCCCTCCAAACCCAGAGGAAGCCCTCCAGAAGTACGTCAGTTCCCTGTTGCGGGCCGCTGCCGCCGTCGGGGGCCGCTGTGGGGGGTCATGTCCGCCGACTAAGGGGGGAGCCACACCGGTGCTGGGGTGCCGCCCCCACCCTGTATCTCCGACGGCATGTCGCTGGGGCGTGCTGTGCCAGTCCCTCTCCACAACCAGATATCACCCTCCCCAGAAGCTCATTTCGGGCCGACCTACGGCATAACCCGATCAAGGCGGCGCTGGGGGGCCCTGACGACGCTCACGTGGCTTGGTGGTGGGGCCGGGCTCAACCCCCTCACGTAAAGCGGGGGGGGGCCAAGCCACGCCCGCGCATCGCCCGGAGCGGCAAGCGTCTGCTGGGCCAACCGCGATCGCGCCCCAGCAGTCGAGCGACGGGGCGCCTACCCTTGGGGCGGGGACGGCGGCGACGGCCAGCTGGTGCGTGGTGGGCCGGCGTCTCCATAAAACCGGGTGGGGCTAAAGCAGGTCACCAGGACGTGTCTCAACGACCCCCTCCTGGCCCTCTCGGGGGGGGCGCTCAGGGTCACCTGCAGGGGAAAGGCGTGCTCACCCCCGGACCTAAAGGGACGTGCTCCGTCTCCCTCGCATGACACACGGGCCTACAGACCAATATAATGAGCCCCGAGAGGGGTATGCTTCGGCCAAGAAACAAAAATTGATAATCTCAATTCAGGGGGCCTTAAAAAAAAAGCAGGGAACAAAGAGCTTTTTCAGAAAAAATTTAACAACAAAAAAAAACACCATACCCCCCCCCCCCCCCGTTCACAAAAAGTATAGGATATCATGAAAATTTATAATAAACTCATGATGGTTCGCGTGGGCGTGCTGGGGGGGGGGGGGGATCCGGGGTTAGGGGGAAGGGAGGGGGGGGATTTTAGGGGGGAGGGGGAGGGGATCCCAGGCAAGGGGAAGAGGGGAGGGGGATTTTGAGGGGGAGGGGAGGGGAGGAGGGATCCCGGGCAGAGAGGGAAGAGGGAAGGGGGGAGGGACCAGGCAGAGAGGGGAGAGGGGGGAGGGATGAGGGAACAGGAGCTCTTCTTTGGCGCGGGTTTTCTAAAATGGGTTTGTACCCTCTGTTTGGGGTGTTTCTTTATTGTTATTGAATACGGGAAACCCGGGGATAAGAATAAGGAATGGGGAGAGGAGGCAAAGGAGAGAAGGAAGGAAAGAAAATTTTCCGGCAATGTTTCTCATTTTCTTCTCTTTATTTTCCCGTCTCGCTTCCTCCTTTTTTCCTTTCCCTTCCCCCCCACGCTTTGTGCTTTTTTCCTTCTTTTCCCTGTTCTTCTCCTTCCTCCCCCTCCCTTTTTAACTTTTTTCTCTTTCTCCTCCTCCTCCTACTTTTTCCTTTTTTTCTCCCACTTTTCCTTCTTTTTTTACCTTCGCCCTCCTCCCCCCTCCTCTTTCTTTTCTTCTTTTTTTTCTTCTTTTCCTCTTCCCCCTTCTTCTCCTTTCCCACCTCCTCCTCCTCTTCCCCTTTTCCCCCTCCTCCCCCTCCTCCTCCTCCTCCCCCCCTCCCCCTTTTTCCACCTCCTCCCCTCCCCCTTTCCCTTTTTTTCCCTTTTATTTTTTTCCTTTATTCTTTTCCCCTTTCCTCTTATTTTTCATTCATCATTCTTTACCTCCTCATCGTAAAATTTTTCCTCTCTCTCCCCTCTCTTCTCTCTTCTCCTCTCTCTCTCCTCCTCTTCCTTTTTCTCTCTCTCTCTCTCTCTTCTCTCTCTCCATTTCTTTTTTTTTCCAGATCTTCCTTCTTTCTTTCTTTTTTTTCCCTTTTTCCTTCCTTTTTTTTTTCTTCTTTTTTTCCCTTTTTCCCCTTCCCTTTTTTTAACCTTTCGACCAACTCTCTTTTTATTCTTTCTCTCTTCTTCGTATTTTTGTTTTCTTTTTTTATTTGTTTGCTTTTTCTCCTCCTCCCCCTTCCCTCCCCCCTCCTCCCCCCCCTTCTCCTCCCCCTCCCCCTCCTCCCCTCCCCCTCCCCTCTTCCCCCTCCTTCCCCCACCCACCACCCCCAACCCACCACCACCACCACCACCTTTCCCTCCCTCCAGCTCCTCCCTCCCACCACCACCCCCTCCTCCATCATCTCCCCCTCCTCCCCCTCCTCCTCCTCCTCCTCCCCTCCTCCTCCCCCTCCTCCCTCCTCCCCCCTCCTCCTCCTCCCCCCACCCACACCAAACCCTCCCACCACCACCACCCCTCCTCTTCTCTCCCCCCCCCCTTCTTTTTCCCCCACCCCCATTCCTCCTCCTCCACCCATAATCTTAGAAGCAAACGCCACCCCCTGCGATTTTTTAAAACGGGACTCACGCCCCCTCACCCCCCCCTTGCCCCCCCCCCCCTTTCACCCCCCACGGAACGGGGGCGGGAAACGAGAGGGGGCGAGAGAGGGGTGGGGGGGGGGAAAAATTAAGGGACGTGGGGGGAAATATTTCGAGTTTTTTTGTCGAGTGGAGGTAAAAAGCGGAGGAGGAAGGGAGGGAGGGGAGGGGGGGAGAGGGGGGAGGGGGGAAAGGAAAGGAAAGGGGGGAGGGATAGGAAGGAGTGGGGGGGGAGGGGGGGAGTGGGGTGGAGGAGGGAGGTGGGAGGGATGAAGGAAAGGGGGAGGAGGGGGGGGAGAAAGGGAAGGGGAGGGAGGAGGGGGGAGAGAGAGAGAGAGGCTTTAGGGAGGAAAAAAGGGGAAAAAGGGGGGGTGGAGGGGAGGAAGAAGGAAGGAGGGGGGAGGGGAAGAGAGCGGGGGGAAAAGGAAGGAAAATTTAAGAAAGGAAAAATAGACGGGGGGGGAAGAAAATTTTTCCAAGAA